>NW_009952983.1:863259-887133 GCF_000747805.2 Chaetura pelagica | reverse complement strand
TTCCTGCCTGGGAATTTTACACCATTCCTAGTGGTCAAGGCTGCACAGATTGGCTGGAGCTGAGGCCAGTACCATCATGTTAACAGGTACTCATGGGCCTGTCCTCCATTGTATCCTCAGCTGCAACACCATTCTGTGGAAATGAATGGAAACTGTGTGTGAAAGCTATTGCATTCTATGCTTGAAATTATCATCTCTGATAATATGAATATAAATTGATTATTGCCATATTATGCTTAAAACACAAGGCATAAGGGTCTCTTGTTTATCACTTTATTTATGTTCTAGGAACACCTGAGGCCTGCTCAGGGCTCAAGGTCCCCTTGTTAGTTGCCAAACACATATAAAGGAAAAGCTGTTTGGTCTTATGGTTCAGTGTCCTAGCAGATCACCAAGTGTTGGTGACTTCAGCTGAATTACATTTCAAGATGCTGTTTCTTCTTACAGCATACTGTGTGGTAGCATAATGGTTACTACAAAACAGACCACACATTCAAACTGGGAAACTTAAAATCTGTCTACTGCTAATCACCGTGGATGTTTACGTCTCTTTGTAGCTGTTGTTACAACTGTTAGAGGAAAGAAAATCAGGGGAACTGGACTTTGTGGCTTGAAACTATGTTTAAAGCTTCATTGCAGAACAAAAAAGTACTGGAAGGGACTGGGAAAGATCATCTATTACTACTTAAGCCTAAATCTTTAGCAGGTGTTGGAGCTGCTAAGAGCTTTCAGTAAGAGGCATGTTGTAATAATCTCTAATCTGTTGCTGTAAATGCACAGAGTTTAAGAGAGAATTATTCTGCCATGTTTTTTCAATAATTCTGTGTCGCATACTTTTGCTAACCTGCAGTAGGCTTTTAATATGCACCTAGGTGCTTTTTGTACCTCCAACATTCAGTAAGGCTTTTAATGATTTGTTTCATTACTGATCTGTGGCTTTGGAATCATTTAGACTTTTGTGAGGGGTGACAGATGAGTAGAATATATTCAGTTGCTGAGTTTAATCATCCTTCTCCGAATTTTGTAGGTGAAGAGCAGCATGAAGGAATGGAGCTAGTGCGGGAGGGAACCTCTTCTAGAAAATGACCCCCCTTAGTAAAAAGCTGGAGAAAGCTCTAATTAACTTATTAATTCAATAGTTGAGTGTCTGCAAATTGTTTTATGAGCAGCAGCAGTCATTGCCTTTCATAATGGTGTGCAGTTATATGGACCTTACATTTACATGTATTTCTCTGTTAGCCAATGGATTGAGTTTCTTGGCTTGTTTCCCCCATCCTGAAGCTTTTATACTTTTACTAATATATTTACGGTGTACATAGTGCAGTTACACTATGACACCACTAAATCATTTGGAGTGAGTGTTAGTCTTTAAGCCTGAGAAAGGGTCATCAGTGCCACAAGGATTTTAGATGCTGAGTCTTGCAGGTTCTGACAGGATTGCTGTCCCTTCTTACAGCTCTTGGCTGTGGCATCTATGCTGTGTGTTGGTTTATTAAGGATAACTGGTTTTCACTGTTTATTTCTGAGTTGGGACTGCTCCTGGGTTAGGCTGATGTCTCTTTTTACTAGTTAAGAGACTACTTCAGGGAACAGACTACTGGACTCCTTCAAAAAGACAAGCTAGAGATGTAAACCTGGGAAGTCTTAACAAACAGCTAATTCATTCTTAGCCTGATCCAGCAGAATAACAGGAGTTGTCCTCTTCTAGTCTTGTTTTAAATACTGTCTAGACTTTGCTGTAGCTGTATCTATAGAGATGAGTTTCCTTTGACAGGTAGTAAGAAGTATCCTTTAATGAGGAAAAGTCATTGAGAGTGCTTCCTCTTCATGACAAAATTGTTAGGCTGTTTTTGATATAACTAGAAATCTATTTGACTGTAATGATACTCCTCAAATCCTGGCACTTTTAACTAGAAATCAGGTGCTTTAAAAAACAAACATAAATTGAGGAACCTTAAACCCTGGGCCTTTGCTGGGCTACAATTCTATGAGGGTTAGGAATTTAACATTAATTTCAAAGAGAAAACCATGTGCTTGGTGTCTGAACTATAAAAAAGGTAGGTATTGAGTGCTTCACAACTAGAAACAAACAAGTGCAGCTTGAGGTTTTCCAATAAAAACAAAACAAAAAGCCACACTGTATGTGTTCACCCAGCCTTGTAATATAATGATACGAGACACTGATTTTCCTGATCATTGTAAAGGTGTTTATGTAGTGAAATGAATTTGATTATAATATTTATGTGGAAGCTGTGTATAACAGACATATTTCTTTATTCAACAGGCGATCAGCTGTAAAGGTCAGCACAGTATCTCTTACACGTTATCCAGAAACCAGACTGTTGTAGTGGAATACACTCATGATAAAGATACAGACATGTTTCAGGTAAGACTGTGCAATATATGGTTTTTAAAAGCAACATATGGAGCCACAGTTCTGTATTTTATTCATCTGGGTATTTTCTGTGATCTGTGGAACTTTTGTGGTCGAAACCAGTTGCATTAATAGGGGAGCATTTGAAATTTTGCATCATCTGCACTTCTCAAACCAGTACCAGCATCTATTAATATCCCTACCACCTTTCTGCTTTTGCTATACTCTGCTTTTTGTGCAAGGATAGTGTAGCAACTGTACAAATAGTACTGGAAAGAAATGTCTGCTGTTTAGATTAATGAATAAGCACCAGAATATGTCCCTCAACCCTCCTGTTAAGTAAAAAGGAAGTAGATAGAAGTAAGACATGACATGGGGAAGGAGGAAGGTAAAAGCAAAGGGAGGGAGGGAGAATATGGGAGCTGTGCTCTAAAGGAGACAAAATTGGTGACAGAATGATAAAACTGTTCCTGAAGTGTGTGCAAATATTTTAAGTGGTGAACTGTGCTGAGGTTCTCTAAGCTACCTACTCTCCAACACAACATGCTTTCACTCTCCCATGTATGCATTTGTGCTTTTCTGCATAACCTAACATTCTAGTAATCTAGGCTATTTTCTTGTGCAATGCTTGTTTTTATATATAATGAGAGAGCAGAAATTCTGCACAAACCTAAACCTGAAGCTCAGAGGAAAACAAACACACGCAATCTTCTCCAGTCCAGGCTAACTGGGTCTGTCTTGTCAGTGACCTCTGTAATTAGGGCATCTTATAATTAACTGTTATCCCTCCTCATTCACTCTTTCACTTTTAGAAGGATCAGCAGTTGAGTGTTGTTAGCAGAAGAGGAAATGGCTCTGTCAAGATGAAAGTGTTCTTGCTTCATGTGGCATTTTTTCCTAGTGTAACTTTGGAACAATTAGGTCCAAATAGGGATTGATAAAAAACCAGTCTTGTTTATGTAGTGCTGCATGAATATGTAGCTAGGAAAGGAATTTGAAATAAGTTGTTGTATGTTAGCTAGTAAAAGGAAAATGTAAGCCATCCCTCTGGGTTACTGTGTGATACTTGTTTATATCTGCAAGATACTTTGTGTCTTGAGTACTTCCAATGAAACTTTTTCTTAATGTAAATTTTGAAAAGCCATTTTGGAAGCTGGAATTTTTCCCCTTGTGTACACTAAAAAGTGAATAGAGAGTTGCAGAACAGCTGCTTCTCTGGTTGTACTGTTTATAGACAGTGCTTTTCTTGACTGCATAATGTCCTACTGGTGATAACAGCTTTTACTTGGGGGATATTGGTAAATAATTAGGGGTGCTTAAGCTGTCACTCGTGTCACTGTCACTCACTGAGGTGAGGAGATGCAGCACAGGCAAAGCAGTTCTCTACAGCTCACAGTTCAAGTGACCCTTGTCTGAGGCAGTAGGTTAAGGGAGCTAAGGAAGTATGCTTTGGAACTAAAGCAGAGTCTTGGCTCAGTGAGGAATGGGCAGGTTAAGGCCAGCTAACTGCCTACCTTCCCCTGCTCCCCTTAGAGATCTCCACTGATGATCAGTAGAGGAGGAATTTGCACAGGATAGTACACTGAGGCAGCTCAGACTGACCTAGAAACCTGCTGTGCTTCCATGGCTGGTGCTGAAGTGCACATCTCTTACTGCTGCTTTACTTCTGGCAGCTCTAGGGTACCTGGTGAAATGTCACAAAAGCTCTAATTTTGGCCCACTTGGTAATTCACCTGTGAGAGGCTGCCTATGGTTCAAACAATGATCTACCATACATCTGTAGTTATAGGACTTCTTTTACTTGTAACAGGTCAAAATATCCCACTTAATAAAACTTCTTGAGCTGCATCTTCTGTTGGTAGTATCTCTCAGTCCTTTTGGAGCCCCCTCAAATGTATGTCAGGGTTAAGGCTTCTATATTGTTGAAATTCCTCTTTTCAGTGCAGCCTGTTTCTACTGTCTTGAGATGTGTAGACTGACATGCTGTGACTTGATCTCAGCTTCTCCTCAAGCACTGTGTCCTGGTTCCTGTTCCCACTCTAGCTGTCTTCTGAGTACTGCACTGCAAGCACTGGCCTAGAGGGGCTGACTGACAGCTGTGAGCATGGGAAAAGAAAAGGTCTGTTAGACTGTGGCAATACTTTGCTGCTGAAGCAATGCCACATAGCAGCTGAAGATGTTGCCATTATTTAGATAAGCATTAGGTTGTAGTTGGTCTCAGTAATCTTATTGGGGGGGTCAGAGAAAAGTTACTTGAGAGCTGTTTTGTGCTGCCCTGTGGTACATGATGGCAAGTTACGTCTTTATTTATTCATAGAATAAAACCTTCCTGTTGATCAAGAATTACTTGGATAGACAGTCCAAAGAGCAGCTGTTTTCTTTTCAAAAATCTTCCTAGCTTTTGTAGAACACTGGCAAAGATGTGGAAGCTGAAAAGGGAAAGATAATGTCTGGACTGCAGGATTATCTTGAGGACTGGGCCCCCTCCTTGGCTGCTGATAACATGTATTATCTTGGGCAAATCACCTAACTCTATTTTTTAATCCTAATCTTCCCCCTCTGTGAAATAGAAGAGTAGCACTGCATGACTTCACTCAGGGAACCATAGTAAGGAATGCAATAAGCTTGGAACAGCAGTTGTTAGTGACACTTTGATCACTGGAACCTGAAATAGGGAAAAGGGAGGAATGAGTTCTGGCTTGTTTCCTTGGCCAGGGTACCATTTCTAACCTGTGAATCCACTGGGCTGAAGCTGATTCCCTGTGAAAGTGAGGGACATCCACAAGTGACAAAAAAAGCTGTCACCTTTTTCCTTCTTCTGCTTCAAGAGTCTGTGGTCAGTCCTTTTCTTTGAAGGAAAATGTGAGAAGACTCCTGTTAGTGATTTGTGTTCTGCAGCTTTTTCCAGAAACAAACCTTTTGAAGATAGTAAACCCAGAATAGCTTCTTGTTTTATGCTTCCCAAGCCTATAACCAAGAAGCATGAGTACCAGTTTATCAGAAGTGATACACAAATGTACAAGGTCTGGTAAGGAAATTAGTAGGTATTAAAGATCAGTGTCCAGGCTGTCCACCTACCACTTTTCTTCATATTTTTCATAACATGACCATATTTTCATGCATGTTCATTAGGGGTTTAAGTCACCATGCATGTAACTTGATCCCCCCCTGCCCATGCAGACATGCATAATTTGTTAATCACACAGCTTCTGTGCATATTCAATGGCTGCATGATGATGTTTCATACAAGAGTCCTATCCCCTGTCCTTCTAGCTTTTTTCTTAAGATAACATGAAGAGTTGTTTACAAGTAAGCATGCTCTTCACAGAAATGTTTGAAAACATTACTTAAAACACTAACCAGGAATGTTCTTGCTTCTTGAAAGCTGGAAGCAATGAAGAAATAGGTGCTTTTGTCTTCCCTGCTTACTTGTATTCTGCTCAAATGACAAACATCTCCTGGATCACTTGAACAAAATTGCTTCCCAGCCTCCTGCAGCAGGGATTTTTTTTCTCTAGTGGAATTTGGTTACAAGTGCTAATATGTATCTTTGTGGGTCAGATTTCTTAATAACAAAAAGAATGTGCTTATGTGTTCCACCTGGCATCTCCCAAACTCTGTGCTGCAACATCTATATGCTGCTAAAAATGAAGATTTTCTTCAGAACTGAGTAACCAATCTGTTGATGATGCATCAGTTGGAGTACAACCTACTCTTTCATGGTTTGATTAGATGAGAGTAGGATGATTATAGCTGTTCATGCCACTACAATAAACCAAAATGTGTAGCCAGTACCCTAAATAACTACAAGTTTCTACAAGAAGGTACATTCAATATGAAGAATTGATTTTCTTTTTTTTTTTCTTTCTAAAGGACAGCCCTTCAGAAGATACATGGTCCAATTCTCCCTATAATCAGAGTGAAATCCTGTTGAAGTCCAAGAATCTGCAGCTGTTAAATCATCAGCTGGCAGGTTGTCTGGGTTTGCCTTGTCTCAGGAATGAGTGTTTTTAATAGCACTTCTTTGACTGACTGTAGACACTAGCAAAGTGATTGACTGGCCTGGCTTTTACACAGCTCCTAATAATAACCTGCAGTGCAGACAACAGAAGCTGTCTTATGCATCAGTTGGAAGATTTATGGTTTGTTACTGGAAGTAACTTGGTGAAATAATACAGAATATGACAAAGTTGGCAAGAAGAGTCCCAAAATACAGCCTAAAATGACTAAAAATTTAAAGTCTTCTTTACCATAGAGGAGAGTGGAAGGAAACTGAGTAATAAAGTCTGTGAAGAGTAGCTTTGAATAGGTCTGTAGTGACTATAGTTAGGCTGCAACATCAGATAGGTTGAAGTTTTTGGTGGGTCAATGTTGATAGTATCAACTTCATTTGTTCCCAAGGGCCTTTCATTTCTGGTGATCTCAACCCCAAAATTTTGAATTGTATGGAGCAGGAGGAAATTACCATGTTTTGAAGGCTGCTTAAAATAAGGTCTAGTGTTGAACTGTAGCAGAGGACATGAGGCTGATCCTCTAGAAGGCTTTTTTCAAGAAAAAAAACAAAAAAGGAAAACCAAAGTTGTATAGACATACTTGTGCCACAAACTAGATATGTGAAGTAATTACGTTATCACTTAAAATATTCAGATTTTCAAAAACACACAAAGGCTTATTATATAGATTGTTATGATTATATCCAAACATACTCGGTTTTCATGTTGACTGGTGTGATGTGAGGAAGACTGGGAGCAGACACTAGTGTGTTTTGTCATCCTTTAAGGGAAAATAAGGCAGCTTTTTCTCTAATGGAATCTAAAGCTTTTAGAGTGATCTATTTGAGAGACTGCAACAGGCAGAAACTTGTTATGAACAAATTTATTTTGTGTTTGTTATTGATTATCCTTTAAGAGACTTTGCATACAGATAGAGAATAGTCAAAAACTGTGAATAAGCTTCCTGCTGCTGGTTGGTGCTGGCTCTCAGCAGGACTTGCATGGCATGGGAAACAGAAGGCTGTTAGAAATAAGGCTGTCAAAAGAAGAATATAGCTTTCTGAGTTTTAGCTTCAGGTTACATGAATCAGAAATGTCCCATAATAAATAGTATCTGAATGCTGTCTCTTGGGTGTTCTATTACTCACTTTATTTTCTGTGAAAAATTGAAATGTATAGTTTTGATTAGGCCTTCTTTAGAATTTCCTTGGTGCTTCTTTGGTGGCTCATCACGTTTTATACTCAGTTGAGACATGTGACGTGGGGAAAGTAACTGGATGTGTCACTTAAAAACATGAATTTTGGCATGTGTTTGAGTTTAATGCTACAAAGTAGAAGTGAAAGAAGTGAAGTATGGGAGAGATTGTTGCTATCATGTCAGTTGTGACAAGGGTTAAGTGTGAGTATCTCTTCAATAATGTTCCTTTACTGTTTAAGGAGACACAAGTTTAGTTTGCAGATGTTCTTATTAATGATGGAACCACGTGTGTTTCTACAGCTGGCTTTGAAGAACAAGAAGCTGAGCAGAATGTAACTTCTTGGGGGACAATGGGATCGTGCTTAGTGAGGAGGTTATTCTATATAAATGTAGATTCCTGATACTCAAGGCAGTTTCATGTGAAGAATATTCTTAACTTTCTTCTGTTTGACCATACGGTGTCTATACAATTAATACTCTGTTCCACTTCTGGTTCCTCAGCTCCACTTTCCCAGTTATGCTTAAAGTTGGTGTAACACTAATTTGCCTGTAGAAATATTGAGAAAGTCTCACTGTATGTTTGGCAGGCAGATCCCTCTGTTTCGTAATGAAGTTCTCTGTTCTAGATGCCTAGATGTTTCCAGTTTTAGAATTAAAATGTATAGATGTCAAGATATAAAAATACTCTGGTCTACTGATCAGCTGTGTTTTATTTCTGCTGAAGAAAGTTTTTTAATTTCTTTAGTCATGGACATTCGTCATTAGGAATACATTTAATCATATTTTTTGGTTTTGCCTGAAAACTCCTTGATTTTGGAATGACAACATATAAAAACATTAAGGTGGGTAGTACCTTTTTGTTGTGATATATGAAAATAACCAGGTTCTGGGTTGTTTTTCATGACATATTAACTTAGAATTAGAAATGTGAATAAAACTTGTCATCTCAAGCTAGCATTTTCTTCATTGAAAGAACAGAGAGGTAAGTAATTTGCTGTGGTTGGATTATGAAGTATCAAGGTGATACTACTTCCATGCTGTTGACAATACTCAGCTCAAGAGTTCATGGCAGCTGTGTTAGACAAGCATATACAGCAGCTGTAGTAAGTGGAAATTTGCCTTATACCAGGCATGTATTTCTGCACAGGACAAGTGTGAAAATACAGATCAGTCTTCAGTTGGATCTTGCCATCACCATTAATTTTGCAAGATTGTGTTCTTAATGCTTGATATTTCTATGGCTTTTTCTAATTATACAATTACCTTAATATTTTTGCAGGTGGGGAGATCAACAGAAAGCCCTATAGACTTTGTAGTAACAGATACTCTTTCTGGAAGTCAAAATAATGATGAAACCCAGATTACACAAAGCACCATATCCCGTTTTGCGTGCAGGATTGTTTGTGACAGGAGCCCACCATACACAGCAAGGATTTTTGCAGCTGGGTTTGACTCTTCTAAAAACATATTTCTTGGTGTAAGTACTACTACTAGTAATGTTATGTACAAGCAAACTTTGTTTTTTATTCTCTGTGATCTTTAAGCCCCCAAATTTCCTTTGTACTAGTTGAGAACTTGTACTGCCCCACTTGTACCAGCTGCAGTGTTAAGTAGGAACAGCAGTTTTATGTGCTTAATTTATTACAGTGTGGACTCTGGGTCATAATTGTCTTGAGCAATGCAGCTCTACTGTAGTAGCTGTAGGTGGATTTTCTTTAGGTTGGTTGGATATATTCTCGAGGCTGTTTGTGAATAAGCTGCTGTTGCAGTTCTGAGCACAGAAGACCAAGGAGTGTGTCAGCTGTGTTTTGGAAAAGGAAAAGGATGTGCCCATTGCAGTGGTGTTCCATTAAGGAGGTGTTAGGGCAATGCTGCTGACCTTTGAGGCCCTATTTCTTACCTGACCTGCAGTCAGAGGCACTCAGCTGATTTTAAAATAATAATATTTAGAATAGAATATTAATCAAAGATTCATAAGCAGATGATATTACTGCTCTGGCACAAGATATTATAAAAAATTGTGGGTTTTTGGTGAATCTGTGTCTTAAGTACAGCTGGATGTTGAGGAAATGTGTTTTATATGGTTCTGGTAAAACTTCAGTGTGTAAAACTTTGAGTCCATACACTTTGAGACAAGCTCTTTCTTTCCTGGGGTGGTTGTCACATGTAGGAAAAAGCAGCAAAATGGAAAAATCCTGATGGCCACATGGATGGACTGACAACTAATGGGGTGCTGGTCATGCATCCAAAAGGAGGGTTCACTGAGGAGTCCAAACCTGGAGTTTGGCGGGAGATCTCGGTCTGTGGCGATGTGTACACTCTGCGGGAAACCAGGTCTGCTCAGCAAAGGGGGAAGCTGGTAAGTTGAAAATAACTGGAACAAGGGAGATGTGTTTTACTGACATTGAGTAGAGGCAGTCACAAGGTGACTGCTGAGCAATAACGTCCCTGAGCAGTGGGCATTGAAGTCATCTAAGTAGCTGTGTGTTAAAGTAGGTTCAGTGCTGCTGTTCTGTTCCTGCTTAGGCATGACAACACTCAAGTTTTCTGCTAATGTCACTTTCCCAACTGAAATAGCCTAGAGTCTAAGAGCTAAATAGACTTTGGTCTTGAATCTCCATCTCTGAAATGTTCTTCTGGGACATAGGGATATCTGGAAGTAACTGCACAAGGAGCTGGTTTTTGCAGTACTATCTTAAAAGGAAGACCCCACTTGCATGGAAATGCATGGATAATACAGCTCCTGTTTGATTTACCTGCCACTGGGAAGAAGATGATATGGGGAATCCTGCTAAGTGTATTCCTGTTTTATCTGATGGAGCAGTGTGGGCTTTGCCTTTACCAACATTGAAAGGTTTCCACTGCCACAGAGAGCTGTCATACATCACCAGGAGAGAGGTTCCCACGTAAGAATGTGTCCACTTCTCCATAGAAAACAGAAGGCAATTGCCAAAGCTCTCTTGTTCTTGATGGTATCATGGCTCTCCCTTCTTCCCCAAGCTGTCAAAGAAAAAAAGTCAAACACTACCACCTAGAAGTAGCCCAGTGAAGTACAGCCTGCTGTATTCCCACTCAAGCAGATGAGCTTTCCCAGAAGTCCTTTGCCTCTGGATAGGTTAGTCTGTCCTGCCTCCAGATATGGAAGAACCTTCATGGTTCACCCCCTCTGCTCTTTGTTACAATATAAGAAGCAAGAGGATGTTCAAGGGGCGTCTTCACAGGAACTGGAGGTGCCCTTTTTCTTCTGCCACGTTCATCCAGGTGTTAGAGTTTAAAGACTGAGAAAGGGGGTGCATGGTGGGGCCGGGATCCTTCCCCTCTCCTGCCAAAGCTGCTGTCGTGCTGCTGCCTTGGAGCTCCCAGAGCCCACTGGTGTTAGAGGTATCCCCCACACTCACACTGGGATGACTTTTCAGCTTTGCCATTGGCTTTGCAGGAAACTGGATGCTTAAAGGAGTTGGGAGAATGGAGCTGGAATATTTTGCTGTGCTTTCAGGAGGCAGCCTGCAGTGCATAAATTGCTTTGTCACTTTAATGGTGGCAGGCAAACATCGCCTCGGGGACTGAGACAGATGATGTTGCAATTGCACCCTTTGTACGTGGTTAGCGAAACACCTTCTTTAGTGCTGCTAAAGAAAGGCAATACTAAAGCAAATAAATTCCTTTCCCTGCATCCAAAATGACTCGATTTCTCATTTAAATAAAATTACATGGCAGACTGGTATAGATGTGATCAGTATTCGTTGATTGGGTTCATAAAACCAAATGCACGGGGTATAATGAACTGAACACGTTGCATAAGAGAGAGCTTTTTGCTTTGCTGTTTGTGAAGGTATTATCAGAAAAGTGCATCAAATCAAGGCTTCTCTCATCTCTACTTGAACTGCTGGATTTTTCTGCTGGGAGTTCTTTCCACTGGTGACCTTCTATCTCTAGTCTGTATTGTACCATCTAGGTGTTTTGTGCAGGAGTGATCCACTGTTAATCTGAATTTAAACTGGATTTAAATCTAAATGCCTAATTGGTTATCATTCATAGTATTCTTAGGCAGATGTGATTTTCATGTGACCTACTTAAGGTATTTGTTTATATTTGGGCATTTGTTTTTCCTTAGCAGTATTTTTTTCTACAGTTTCTATGTATAAAGCCAGGCAGTTGGTCTGTTGTCCTCCTTAATTTCATAAAGAACCTTCTTAATATATATTAATCATCACTGAACTGGAAGCAATAGCACAAGTTGCTTATATGTTGGTGACATTAAAATAAATCAAATAACATTTCAGCAAAGTATAACATGCTTTTGGCATAATCCCTTGAAAGTGTTTCAAGTACCTGCTTCTAGTCAGATGAGAAAAGCAGTGCCCAGTGGGGCTGTATTTGCATGGAATACCTCAGTAAATAAAGGGCCTAATTGTTCAGGAGTTGAGCCTGCCTGGCTTCAGTTGCAGAACTTATCTCTTCAGAAATTCAGCTGGTAATTCAGTCCTCTGTAATGATAATCTATGCAAGTACCTGTAGCTGGTGTTGTATTTGTCATTTGTCCCTAATGTACCTGTGGAAGAGTTTCAGTGTTGATGAGATATGCTGTTGGGAGCTCAGGTTTCTGCCAAAGGCTTTGCACTTCCCACAAGGCAAAAAAAAAAAAAGGTATCTTGAGTAGCAGGACAGCTAGTCTGTCCTGGGTAGCAGCTTTTATTCCAAAAAAATCTTCTGCGTGAGCAGCCTCTGCCAGTCTGTGTGGGCAGAGGATTTGGGGGGAACAATCTGCTAATACAGCTCTTAGGGAATGACAAGTTTCCTCTTCAGTCTGTCATGAGCTTACCTTAAACATGACAAAGGCACACAGAGAATCAATATTAGAGAGAAGAAGCATGCTCAGAGGTGGGGGGATCTGTGAAGATATTAGTGATTACTCAGGTAATACTTTGCCCAAAGAATTATGGGCAGGAAGACTGTGTATAATAATTAGTGTTGCCGTAGCAGGTTGCACATTTAGGATGTCCTGTACAAACAAAGAATAAGAGACCCATGCTCATTATGATCTTAAATATAGGAGAAGAGGCATGAGATGGATTCATACAAATGGGGGGGGTCACAAGGACACAGTAAGACAAGATGAGGTAGCATGCTGTCCCTAGTAATGATTTGGTGAGAAAGCCTCCATGCTTATACAATTAAGTCAGTTGCCTGTAAAAGCTCTTGGGCTTAACTGCTTCTGTTTGTGCTCCACCACTAGGTAGAAAATGAGACCAACGTCCTCCAAGATGGCTCTCTCATTGACCTGTGTGGAGCCACCCTTCTGTGGAGAACGGCAGATGGGCTGTTTCACACCCCAACCCAGAAACACATCGAAGCTCTGCGCCAGGAGATCAACGCTGCCAGGCCGCAGTGTCCTGTGGGGTTAAACACTTTAGCATTTCCCAGCATCAACCGTAAGGATGTGGTAGAAGAGAAGCAGCCTTGGGCATACCTCAGCTGTGGCCACGTTCATGGCTATCACAACTGGGGACACCGCAGTGACACGGAAGCCAACGAGCGGGAGTGTCCGATGTGCAGAACCGTTGGCCCCTACGTGCCTCTCTGGCTTGGCTGTGAAGCAGGTTTTTACGTGGATGCTGGTCCTCCAACTCATGCTTTCACCCCTTGTGGACACGTCTGCTCCGAGAAGTCAGCAAAATACTGGTCTCAGATCCCACTGCCTCATGGTACTCATGCATTTCATGCTGCCTGCCCCTTCTGTGCAACGCAACTGTCTGGGGAACACAACTGCGTCAAGCTGATTTTTCAGGGTCCAGTTGACTGATACCACTTTGCAATGACCACAATAAAAATTTCTTTAACAATTTACTGTGAAGATTTTGCCACTAACTCTAGACTTTCCTTTTTTTTTTTTTTTTATAATGTTATTAATAGGGTGGTGGGGGTGGGGAAACTGACAAGGAAATTGTGAGGAACTGTGGTGGAATTGGGATACATTGATACCTGGAACTTGACAGATATCAGTGGTGTTGCATGCTCAAAAGCAGCATATTCATGAAGTCTTCTTGGTCAAATTGTAGTATATTTGTAATCTTTTTATTAGTACCCTGGATCAAAAAAAAGGTGTCTTAATGATTTTTTTAAGCTAAGATTTTTTAATGGAAAGGTTTTTTCTTCTAAACTTTGACAAGCCTTTAAAACCTATTTTTCAAATGGAGAAGGAACATACAGAATGTAACTGTCTTTAATTTACAATATAATTTAACTTGAATAGTTTCTGAAGGAGCTAATATGGAATGTGTGGACAGCCATAGGTGAATGTTCACTAGAGATAATTGGATATGTTAAGAGAAAAATTAGCTGCCTAAATTGTAGAGTATAAAAGCTATTAAAATATCTATTATGGTATAACACAGCTGGCCAAAAAGGCATCAAGGATTACTTGAAACTGGGGAAATCCTGTTTGCATTGATTTCCTTTCAGTATAACAGATATCCACTGTTCATTATGTATGGTAGATGGCTGATTTATTTTTTTTTCTTCTGTTTAATCTGCAGCTGGTGAAACTACTTTACTGTTTTACAAACCTAGTTCTGGTTTTTAAGCCAATGTTCTGTATATGTGTAGTCTGGCCTTTTTATTTCTGCCCTAACTGCTCTTTGCATGCCCAGGAATGTTGGGTTAATTGAGATGTAGCAAGGCTTTAAAAACTGCATTAATTAATGAAGGGGTAGTGCTGCAGCAAGACAGAAGATGTAGGCACAACTTATGCAGAACTTATTTCCATAAACCTGAATTCAGGAAAGCACTTGTTTTGTGTTTAAATATAAGCCTAAGGGATGGGACTGTTGAGATTCTCAAGTGTTTGTGGTTATATGCTGTTACATTTTGAAATACAAAAAGCAATGACAAATAAGTTACTTTTTTAAGCTCACTTACTAGCCAAAATGCTGTAAGGGGAGCATCGTTTCTAGTTCAGCTGAGTATTTTTGTTCAGTTTTCAACTTGCTGCCATCTGTCACCTTTTTTTTGCAGATTGAAATCTGTTTGTATCCATTCTTTTTGGGTGGTTGTTGTTTTTTTTCCCCCCAAATGTTTTCAAATCAAAACAGCATTCAAATGTAATCAAATACATGCACCAGGGTGGTACATCTGAAGTGGATCACTTGAAATTCCTGACTTTTTAAGAGCACTGGTAAATGTTTACTATGGAAATAATTAAATCAGAATTTCATATGAGATGTACCCCACCCACTGTTAGTTTCATTTCACACGGAATGATAACTCTTTGGTTTGTGATTTGCTCTTTTTCCTTTTGCTTTCTGTACTCTTGGTATCTGAGGTATCAATCTATCCAGGTTTAAAAGAAAAAAAAAAAAAGAATTTGGGAGAAAATAACATCTCTAGATGAAATTGATCATTCAAGTTCTGTTTAGTCAACTATAGCTTTTTGCTATATTTGTGCCCTTTGTATAAATATATAATTTATATGATTTTAATATATTCTGTATATATATACTTGAATTGGCCTGTTCATATTTTGGTTGTAAAATTGTTTTATAGTTAACCTTATAAACATTTTACATGTCCCTTGCCAGTGGTGATGGGACTTACTTTGTCTGCTGCTGTTTTTAATATAATTTTGCTGTATAAATGTTCAGCATTTTAATAATTTGAAAATAGCTTTACTTTTGTGCTTTTGCAGTTAAGAAAATTCTGAAGGATATTCTCTAAAAATCCCGAACTCTGCAGTTTTTGTCCCACTCAGTGATTGGAAATAGGATGAATCTTGTTAACCTAAAAAACTATATGCTACTTCCTAGTGCCTTTTCAATGAGATCCTCTTGTGATTCCATATTCTGAATCCTTACTCCCAACAAGACAACCTTGTGGCTAATCTTCATCAAGAGTGGCAGCCCAGCTGGATTGGGACGAAACACCTTTTGGCCTTCAGTTCCTTGTCATGGTTTCTGTCCTAAACCTGCAGGTGCCTCTTCCTTGTTGATGTTCAGTACCAGCTCCTCAGGTCTCACGTGCTTTTTGCAGCATTCTTTCTATTTAGCATATACCTCATCTGCAAGAGGTGGTCTCACCTCCACCTCCTTCTTACTGGACTCTCTGAAATACTTGCTTTCTCGTGAGATGCTGTGAGAACACACTTCCAGGGAACATTTTGCTGAGTTGAGGCCATGGGCTGTGTGTTAAGGCTGGTGGCCAGAGAGGTCTTGAGCTGTGTGACAGCCTCACAGGTCTGAGGTGACAATTGTTTTGCTGAGCTGACCAGAACTTGCAGTCAAAGCCTCCCTCTGAGCATAGATGGATTGTAAAGATGGGGTTCCCAAGCATCCCTGCTACTGAGCTTCTCCTGTTCCTTGCTTTGCTGTTGCAACTGAATTACTGCTTCAGGGCTTTGTAGAGCTACACCCTGAGCAAAGTGAATGTGCAGCACTTGAGGATCCTCACTGGAAACACTAGCACTTCAGTTGCTCATAGTGTGTCTGGCTTGCATGAAGTCAAAGACTGGCTAATGGTCTGTATCCCAGGGAAGTGTCTGTTTGAAAACACTTGTTTTCAGTGAAATTTTTGGTTTCTTTCCTTGTTGGCATTTTTGTATAATGCAAAGAAATACTGCAGGAAGGAAAATAATCTTATCTGGGAAAAAACCTTCCACAGTTCCTTTGCATGCATGAATCCAGGTGCTTGGAGATGAATCAGTATTGAAATTTAGGGTGAGCCCCACAGAGCTGGATTACTAGGAAGACAGTCTGTAGCATTGTTTTTCTCCAACAGCACTGCCACATAATGCTGCTCTTCTGCAGTGTTCTGGCCAAGGATGATTCTTCCTCCTCCTCATTTGCTCAGTTTCCAGTGAGTTCTTGGTTCCTCTCCTATTTATCCATATAGTTGCAGCTAAACAGGTAAATACAGCTTGGGAGGAAAACAAGGAAGAGAATTTAAAAGATACCTTCAGGCTTTTGCTTATCTCTTCAAGGAAAATTATCACTTGGAGTTGCAAATGTCTCTGACAGGTTTTCCCATTATTCTGATCTTTATAAGCACTCTTCAAGTCTTCACACTCGGTATTGTGAATTAAAAGGAAAAACTTAGAAGGTAAAGCTGTTTTTTTTTTGGGGGGTGGGGGCTAGATAGGAGGTAGTTTCTAGGATGAAGACACAGTAGTTCTGCAGGCCCTGTGCAAACCACATCCTGCTGACTGCAGCAGACACTTGGGTCTTGCAAGAAGTTGTGAAGATAGAGCTTTTCTTTCTGTCTTTGATCAGAGTTTTCATTTATTGGCAGTGGAACAAAAATGCAAGTTGCTTGGATGTCCAAACCTCAGACAAAACTAGTGGCTGTCCAGATTTCCTTTTAACAGGGCATATTGATGCTTTCCTGGTGGGCAAGCCAGTGTTGGAGTCACCTGGAAGTCCCTTGGTGGCACAGTGATTAGGGATGGGTATGGCTTTCCTCTTGGATCCAATTCATGATGAAGAATCCCAGGAAGGCTTCTCGAGACACAGCTGAAGGAAAGGTCTCCTTCCCCCAGTGAGCCCTGTTTACCTTGAAACAGTGTTGGCAGCTGTTAAAACTTCTGGGTTTCTTTGTAAAACTGTTCTTTTATGCACCGTGTGAACTGGACTGAAAGAGTTTCTGTGGTACCTGTGGAAGTACAAGCCATTTTACAGGGGGGAAAAAAAAATCTTCCAAAAAAAAGGAAATTAAAATATTATCTGTGTATTGTTACGTGACTCCCTCAGTTTTTTCCCCTGGTTGGTGTCAGGTTTTCACTTTGATTTACAAAACCGTATAAATAAGTTGAAAAACAGTTTTCTTCCTCTTTTATCCCCTTTCTTCTATTCCTCAACAAACAAAAAACCTCAGCCTTTGAGGTTTCTGAAGGATTCCAGGTAGGGGAGTGTGTTGAGGTGTGAGTGCCCTGAAATCTCAAGTTAATTCACTTCCCTGATTTTCCAATGGACCTGTTTGTGTTTGGTGCCAGCTGCCTCCTTGTGCTGTTCACATCGTTGCTAAATAAAAGCAATTTCCAGGAATAACGTGTTTTGTGACTCTTAAGATTAATTTCCAGCCTGGTAATTCAGTGTTTTGTTCTCATCTGTATTGGTCCCTTTTTGTGCCCAGTCTCGGTGAGTACATAAGCTTGAGGTTTTTATGTCTTTTAAAAGGGAGCTAAAATGAATTGTCTGCCTTTTTGGTTAAGCATGAAAAAAACAAAGGTTGGTGTGAGCATGGGAAAGGGAAACAAGGGTATCTGCAAGTTTCCCTAGATGTGGTTGTCTGCCAGCTGGCTGGCAGACTGCCTGGTCCTTGAAGAGGGGTAACCACTTTCCAGGGAAGATGTTCCCAGGAGGATGGAAGAGGAGGAGGCTCTGGGCTCTTTCTGTGTAGCTGTGTCCATCTATGAGGGAGGAGTAGAACCTCTTCCCTCTAGGATCAGGGCTGCCTGCACAGGGCAGGGAAGATGTTCCCAGGAGGGTGGAAGAGGAGGAGGCTCTGGGTTCTTTCTGTGTAGCTGTGTCCACCTATGAGTGGAGGAGTAGAACCTCTTCCCTCCAGGATCAGGGCTGCCTGCACAGGCACCAGCTTCATTCTGAGACATCTTAAATGTGCTGCAAGTGGTGCTGGCCAGATGGGTCAGGGCAGTCTCAGGCCTGGTGGATTTCTGAGTAGGGATTCTATGCTTGAAGAAAAGCAGTGTCTGAGTGAAGAACAGCTCTTTATAGCTGACCAAAGATAGGGATGGTCCTGTTTTATTTAAAAATAATTGGAGGTAACCTAATAGTTCTGCTGGGGGTGTTGGTGGGGGAGAGGTTACTGCTGATGGGTAGATGAGGAGATGAGCATCAAGGCCAGAAAAAGGACTGAGGGAGGAACAGGGAGTGTTTGGAGCTGAGGTGGTTGGTGGTGTCCTCCAAAGGCCTAGGAAGAGAAGTTTCACCACTCAGATCCTAAACCAACCCTGGAGTTCTGGCTGGTAACCTTTTGTGGGCTTTTTATTGCAAAGTGTGCAGGTTTTGTAGCAGTTCTGTCAGGCAACACAAGTTTGGTTTTGAATTTAAAACCTGTCACGTTCAGTCTGTTCTCCATTCATTTTACGTGACACAACAGGACTAAACATCATCCTAATCATCACATTCCTTGCTGCTTGTCATCTTCTTCTTCCAGCTACCTGATGAAAGATGCTGTGGAGGGTTTTTGCCACTCCCTGCTGAAGAGTGTGTGTTCCTGCCTCTGTGTTACCTGGCTGTGAAACTTCACTTCTAACTTACTGCAGCTTGTGCTTTGTGAAAGGTTCCCAGAGCATCTGTGATTACTGCTTTTCTTTCTTTTTCAAGGTATCTCTGCATGGATGTGTATTTTTAGGAGGAAAAATCTCTTTCATGTAAAACGAAGGCAGGCAGAAGTTTGACATAGGAGTCTGAGCCTGATATTTCTTTCCTTTTTAACTCACTGAAAACTCCTGTCTGAAGACAGGCTCGAGAGGAGGGAACGCTTGACAGCAGAAAGGAATTCAACAGAACCCCAATTACATCAGTGCTTAAAATGATATATATGCATGTCTATAATGATATATGTGTAGGGATACATTTTGTAGAGTATTTGCCTTAAATGCTGTGTTCTTAAAGCTCTAGCTGAACCAGATTGCAGAGGCCCTGCCCTTTGAACTGAGCTGGAGATCAGCCACTTCTGCTGAACTGTCCTCTGCAAGAGCAGCAGTGGGAGGCAGGGAATGTGGCTGTGCTGAAGTCCAAAATTAAACTGACTCTCCAGAAACATGGTGAGGCCTTGGGGAGCGTTGCTGCCCCTTCCAGAGGAGCAGCTCAGACTCCCTTTCTCAGTCTGGAGTTAAATTGCAGAGGGTGGATAGAGCTGTGCTGGCCATGGGGCCCACAGACCAGGGAAGGGCTCCTGGTGGGTCTCACCATGGATGATGCTTTATCTGTGGTTCTGTGCATCACCCTGTGAAGGGGGTGTGCCCCAGGCTGCTGCAATCCAGCTGTGGCTCTGCCCAGCAGCTGCACAGCCTGAGGTGTTCACAAGGAGAGGAGCTGGGGCTTGGCCTCAGACTTAGGGCAATGGGGGATTTGGGCCAAATTGCCTCTTGAGCTTAAGGCCACAAATCCAGCTCAGCAGGCTGGTGAGAGCAATGAGGAACATCTGGTTAACCTCAGAGCTGTGGTGCCTCCCCTCCCCTCTGGATTTCTCCCTGATTAAAGAGAATTGAAGAGCTAGGGCAGGGGTGGAGGAAGGGAGAATGAGGCCAGAGGGATTCTCCTGATGAGGGTCCTGACAAGGACCAGGTTGAGCTATGTCCAGGCAGCATCTCTGTGAAGCCGAGTCTCTTCTAGCATTAGATATGATTAAGGGAACCCTGCCTGTGTGAACTGGGGGGAGTGGTGTGTTCCCCAGTGCCTCCTGTGTTAAACAGCCCTGGGCTCACCTCTGCCCTGCTTCCTCATCCTCAGAAAGCTGTTTCCTCTCCCATGTATGCACGTGTTGTCTGGTCCTGTTTGGAAGCCTTGACCTCCGTGGAGATCTTCAGGTCCACGCACAGAGGGACCTAAAAGAGCTGCCACAGCCACCCTGTGCTGTGGGGGCACCTAAAGCCCAAAATTAACAGAGCCCAGGGAATGGCAGCAGGGAGGCAGGTCTGGTTCCCCTCTGCTCTAACCTTGGGTTGGACATTGTCCATTTCCCCTTCCCTGTCTCAAGAAAAGGAACTGCAGGGCTCCCCAGCCCTGCTTGCAGGGTTGAAACAACAGATTTGAGAGTTTTCTGTAAGAAATCTGGCTTTAACTTCAATATTTTATCCCCTCCCTGCAAGCAGAAAATAGATGTTTCCCTTTCATTAAGTGGGAACGTTCCCTGCAGAAACCAGTGTCTTCCTTCATGTCTCTCTTCTTCCTTCACCCTCCATGGGCTCCCAGGAGTGTTGTCTCCTTGGTAAGGTTTGTTCTCCCACTTCCCATCAGGATAAGCCACCACAGCCCACTGGCCAGGCCCTTTGTATCAAGATGCTCCTGCTTTTCCCTTGGCTGGGGAGAGTGTTGCTGGCAAGGAGCACCAGCCCCTCCTTGGGAGGAGAGCCAGGAGGGTCACTTCAAGCCAGATCAGGAGTGGCTGGGGATTTGAGTTCATGCAACCAAGCAGTGTCTAGACAGCCAGGAGCCTCCAGTGGAGACAACAGCAAGTTTTCTAGGCAGTCCCTGATGTACAAGGAGAAATCTTTCCTCCCCAGCACACGTGTGGGCCAGATGTTCTGCCTCTCCTTTGCTGCAGTGACCTGCAGGCTCCTCAGCTGCCTGGACAGCAAAGGTGGGTTCCCATGTCCCTACCACATGTGTGCAGTGAGTGCAGGAAGGGCTAGAATGTGTCTGGATGGAGAAGGGGCACGCAGGGAATCTGAGAAACTTCAAGGTTGGTGTGTCCATGAAGGGTTTTTTTTAGTCTGAAGAAGAGGAGGCTGAGGGGAGACCTTATTGCCCTCTACAGCTACCTGAAAGGAGATTGTAGGGAGGTGGGAGGTGGGCCCTTCTCTCAAGGACAAGAGGAAATGGCCTGAAGCTGCACCAGGGGAGGTTTAGACTGGAGATTAGGAAGATTTTATTTACTGAAAGAGTGGTTGGGCAGTGGAACAGGCTGCCCAGGGAGGTGGAGTCACCATCCCTGGAAGTTTTAAAAGAAATGTAGATGTGGTGCTTAGGGACATGATTTAAGCACTGAACGGGTAGATTAGGTTATGGTTGGTGGATTTAGGTTATGGTTGGGCTTGATGATCTTCAAGGTCCCTTCCAACCAGGATGATTTTATAATTCTAACTTGCTTCTCTTCATCCTAAGCATTGTCTAATCCAGTTTCCAGGGGTAGTGATTTTTTGGAGGGTCTCTGCTCACAAATGCAAAGCTCCACTGCTGTAGATTAATTAATCCAGATCAGATCTTTTTTCTATATCAAGTTTTCCCCACTCAGAAAACTTCAACCAGTTTGGTCTGAGTAAACTCTGCCATGACCAGGAAGTGTTGGGGATGATTTGTTCTGCAGAAACTCTATGTTTTAAACTTTGATCTTGAACAGCTGTGTGAATTAAAATACTGAAAACATCTTTAGGATAACAGCCTTCTGGTACCTGAAGAGGCTACAGGAAAGCTGGGGAGGGACTTTTTATAAAAGCATGGAGTGGTAGGAGGAGGAGGAGGAGGAATGGTTTCAAACTGAAAGAGGGGGGATTGAGATGAGATCTGAGGAAGAAATTCTTTGCTGTGAGGGTGGTGAGAGCCTGGCCCAGGTTGCCCAGAGAAGCTGTGGCTGCCCCATCCCTGGCAGTGTTGAAGGGCAGGTTGGATGGGGCTTGGAGCAACCTGGGCTGGTGGGAGGTGTCCCTGCCCATGCAGGGGGTTGGAACTGGATGATTTGAAGGTCCCTTCCAACCCAAACCAATCTGGGATTTCCAGAAAGAGTCAGAGGACGAAGGCAATGACTCCACAGTGGTTCTGGTTACAGATCATTTGTGCCAGCAAATCTCCTTGAAAGCCCCAAGTCTTTTCAAGTGATTCATGATACTAGGCAGGCTGGAAAGAGAACCCAGACATTGTCTGGAGATTTGAAGGACTTGGCATAGTTGTTGTTCAAGGTCTGCAATTAATAAACACAGAGGAAATAGGGTCCTGGCGCCTCATCTCAGCCAACATAAGTCAGTGCCCTGCTGCAGGGGCTGGTGAAACTACTGCCCCAGGCTTCTTTGGATCTGACTTTTTTTTAAAAGGGATATTTTTGGAAACAGATCTGAGGGTTTTGGCAGGAATTCTTCAAAGCCGGGCCATGTTTAGCCTGGGGGGATAAAGCCCTGTTGCTGTCACTGTGTACAGCAACCCCGTCCCTCTGCATCTCCTGTGCTCTACAAGCATGGCTCAAACAGCCAGGTCCTGCCCTTCTGAGCTGGAGACACTCACACTGGTGGATTGATCTGAAAAGAAACAAATCAAAGCAAAGAAACAACCCAAAACTATCTTGGTTTTGGAGCAAAGAATAAATTTGCAATGGGAAACCAGAGCAGCTGATGGATGCCATAGCCCAGGGTTTGCTCCAGCAGCCCTTCCTGATGCTCAGGTTTCCTTTGGGACCCTGATCTACAGAGCATCAAGCAGCAGGAGCTAAGAGCTTCCAGACCTGGGGCTTGTAAAACCCCTTCATTCAAGAGGGTTGTGACAAGGGTTGAAATCTCACATCTTCACCTGCTGGGGAAGCAGTGCTGGGGTGGAACAGGGGTGGCTGATGCATCTTAAGAGTTGAGGCTTAATTTGGTTTGTTTTAACCAGAATCAGCAGTTGCTGCTGTGTTTTTGCTCCTGCTGATAGTCAAGAGTGTCATTTCACTGCAGCATTTTGCACCAATGTTGAGTTGCTCCTTGCTTTCCTCACCAGCTTCCTGGGGCCCCTCCATGGTAAAGACCCAAAGCACCATCACCCTCCAGCAAATTGTTCTGGACATTTCTGGTGACCTACTGGTTTGTCCAGGTTTCCCTGTGGGCTGTGTTGAAGGGGTGTGTGGAAAGGGAAGGGCAGTAAGTGTCCCAGTGCTGGCAGCTGGGCACAATAGGGTACTGAGGGCAGAGGTAATGAGGGGAGATGGACACCTGGATAGGAACCAGCTGGGATGAGCCACTGTCATCAGGTTTGAGTGGCTCTTGTGGGGCAGAGCACATTTAGGCAATGTCTTGCTGTTGTGTCCAAAAGCAGAGGGAGGAGCAGATGGCTGCTGAGAACCTGCCTTGCCTCTGGTGGTGCCCACTCCTGTTGCTCCCCAAAGCTCCCTCCTCAGGTCACTGCTTGGGAGCTCAGCCCAGGAGGGCTCAGGGGCCACCTTCAGTCCTCACAGATCTGAGACATGAGGGATCAAAAACCCAGCCCAGGCTGCTGGATGGGCCTGGATTGAGCTTGTGTCTGACCAAGGTGGCATCTCATCTTCATTTTTCAGCTGTTTGCAGAGAAATAGCCCTGAACTTCCCTTGGAGAATGTCCTGCTGGTACTCACCCTTCCCATGGATGGTGTGTACCTCCTTGTTTCATGGAGTCTGGTCCTGCTCTTCAACCATTCCCTTTCAAAACAGGCTGTGAGCCCTTTACCTCTCAGGTTTTTCCCCTTGTTCAGGTGCACTGACATAGTCAAGCCACTGCCAATCTTCTTTCTCAGAAGAGGGATAAGGTCCTTATGACCCTTTCTACGTGGTATTTTCCCTGGCTTTAAAACCATTTTTGTGCTTTTCTGGGCTCCTTCAAGTTCCTCTACCAGCTCTGTGCATGCACTTTCCTGCT
>NW_009952983.1:854440-862573 GCF_000747805.2 Chaetura pelagica | reverse complement strand
TCCTGCTGAGCTCCTCAGAGAGAATGAGAGATCATAACCCATCCTTGCCATGCTCTGTTTATATCTACAAGGCTCTGGGCAGCTGGTAAGTAGTGGGGGTTCCTGGTTTTGCTGAGCTGATCTGGGTGGAATTTGGGCTGCAGACCCTCACCCTGAAGCCCCCTGCTGCCATCAGCCCCATTCCTGGGGCAGCTCTCACCTTGCCAAACGAACCTGTTTGCTCCAACAACTGTCCTGCCTTCCTGGTTACTTCACCCTCTGCTCTCAGCAATGATGTTCAGATGGATTTCCAGCTCATTAATAGCAAAGTCCCCAGGCAGGAGCTCAGTGCTGATCCCTGGGGACCTGCCCCCCCAGCCAGAGTCTGGTATTGACCATGTCATAAACCATTTAGCCCGTGTTTATTGATATTTTCTAGTCCTGCTTTCAAATGTCAGAGTGTTTGGAGTCAAATCCTCCTGGAAAGTCTCCCTGCCTTCCTCAGAGCATGCTGAGCTCTTGGTAAACCTGAGCATTAGCCCATTAGGAAGGAAAGCACCTTTGATGCTTATTTCCCACCCAGCCACTCAGTGGAACCAGTTGTTTGTACATTTCTTTATTCTTTGAGTTGAATCCTGTGCAAATGCCTGTGATTTTCCATCTGAGACAGACACCAGGTGGGAAGCAGCCTGGGTTTACCCCTCCTGGCTTTATTTGATCCTGTATCCACACTCAATAATCTTTCTTTTTCTAGAATTTCCTTGCTGTCTGCAATTGTTCAGCCTGGAGAAGAGAAGGCTCCAGGGAGACCTCAGAGCAGCTTCCAGTGCCTGAAGGGGCTCCAGGAAAGCTGGGGAGGGGCTTGGGACAAGGACAGGGAGGGATGGGGGGTAATGATTTCAAGCTGAAAGAGGGGAGATTGAGGTGAGATCTGAGGAAGAAATTCTTCACTGTGAGGGTGGTGAGAGCCTGGCCCAGGTTGCCCAGAGAAGCTGTGGCTGCCCCATCCCTGGCAGTGTTGAAGGGCAGGTTGGATGGGGCTTGGAGCAACCTGGGCTGGTGGGAGGTGTCCCTGCCCATGCAGGGTGTGGGACTGGATGGTCTTGAAGGTCCCTTCCCACCCAAACCAACCTGTGGTTCTAGGAATTAATTAGCTATTATTAGCAGCCCCTTGCCAGCCCCACTTGGCTCTGGCAGGTTTGTCTCCTCCAGTTTTTGCCTGATCAGAGCTGGGAAGTGCAGGGATAACTGACTCCTGCTCCCACTCCTACCAGTAAGAGCTGTATTTCTTCACCCAGTCCATTAACACACAAGCCCTCTGCACCCAAGCATTTGCTTTTTATTTCCCTATTTTTCTCTTTTCTCCTCCTTCCCCCCCCTGCCCCTTAGTGATAACACCAAACCCTGTACTCCAGGATTTCCAAGGTAAAGCTGCTCCTCAGGGAATATTCCAGCAGCGATCAAAGTCCTGGTAGTTTTTATTCCCTGGTGCTTCCCTGGGAACTCCCACCAGCCCCACGTCGTGCTGAGTAACACATCCATTTTATTTAATTGGATTATGCAAAGCATGTGGCTGTGCAGAGGCAGGGGGAGGCACCTGGCACAAGGACTCCAGGATCTCCAGCACTGCTTGGATTTGGGGAGTGTTGCAAAGGGCTGATGGGGCTGGAGAAGCTGAGGGGCAGGTTTGGGAGCTGCAGGGGGCACAGGTACCCTCCCTGGGGATGCTGACTGAGGATGGAGTTTTCCTCTCATTTCCTCAGCAGGAGCAGGAACTGAGAGTTTATTTTCCTTCTCTCCTGTCCTAGGCACAGGGTGTGGAGATGGGACGTGGGGAATCACCCTGATTCCCCATCCAGCTTTTGGGAGCAGAGCTGCCTTGTTCAACAGGCATCCCTGTCACCCAAAAATGCTTTTATTCCTAAGATTTTCTCTGCAGATTTATGGCCTTTTTTAGCCAACCCAAATCCAGTAGAACAACAAGGTACCTGACTCACATCCCATCTCAGTCCCTGCCATCACAGGACAGAGACCTCTCAGGTGTCCTGGGTATCAGAAGGTGCTTTGGGTGCAGAACTTTCCACTGTGGCTTCATCCTGTTGTTGTTTTGTTTGCTTTTGTGCTGTTCTTTTTTAGTTCTCCCCCCTATCTGCTTTGTTTGAAAGATGAGCATCTGGAGCTGTGTGAATGTCTCAGAATTGCAGCATCTTTCTCTCCCTTTTCTTTTTTGAAAGCCCATCTGGTTGCAGGGAGAAACAAACCCAAAGAGGAGATACATCAAAAGAAAGCCAAATATAGAGCATTAACATTATAAAATTAAGACAATTTTGAATAATAACAATGTGTGAGGGAGTTTCTAAAAAAACTTGCAGACTTTGAAGCCAGTCTCATGACTTATGAATATTTGGAGCTGACAGGCTGGGATTCTGGCTTCTCCTTGGGCTTATTTGGAAAGAAGTGGAGCTAAACTCAAGTGCAAAGCTGAGAGAGTGATGAGCTCAAAGCAACTCGGTCTGGCAGGGTGTGTTGGAGGTTTGTGAACAAGGTTGGTTTGATTGTGAGGGTTTAGCAGGTGGGTGATGTTTCCCCCAGGTGCACTGGGGTTTTGGGAAGCAGCCCATCCTACCTGACCTGCTTCATCGGTCCTTGGAGCACTTCTGGGGGATAGTCCTGACCTTGGAAAGGGGACACTGGGGCTGGTTTTACCCTTGGCTGCATTCTTACCTGCCCCAGGAGACAGGGATGGTCTTCCTGAAATGCTATGAGGTGTCAGAAAAGAGCAGTCTTGGGGTTTCTTTCCCCTTTGGAGCGTGGGGGAAGGATGCAGATGCTTTTCAAAGGCTTAGGTGCTTTGGGGCAAACCCAAGTTTGCAGGCAGGGCTGAATAAAAAGGAAGGGCTGGAAGAGATTGCTGACCAACAGGCTGGTGATTTTCCCTGTTCTCTGCATCTCCCCAGTTTTTGAGTCCAGCATGTGTCCTAGAGCTGGGCTGGGATGCAGCTGTGGGTATGATGAGTGTCATGTAAGCTCCACCAGCATTAAGCTGCTGGTAGGAATACATCTGGTCTGAACCTCCTCTCTTTTAGGTTAAAACCATGACCCCTTGTTCTGTTACTAAAGGCAGTGCTGAAAAGTCTGTGTCTAGCTTTCTCCTAAGCCCCTTCAGGCACTGGAAGGTGCTCTAAGGTCTCCCTGGAGCCTTCTCTTCTCCAGGCTGAACACCCCAACTCTCCCAGCCTGTCTCCAGAGCAGAGCTGCTCCAGCCCTGGGATCATCTCTGTGGCCTCCTCTGGACTCTCCAACAGCTTCATGTCCTTCTTGTGCTGGGGGCCCCAGCCCTGCAGGGGGTCTCAGCAGAGCAGAGCAGAGGGGACAATCCCCTCCCTGGCCCTGCTGCCCACACTGCTGGGGATGCAGCCCAGGACACGGGTGGGTTCTGGGCTCCAGCACATGGTGCTGGCTCCTGCTGAGCTTCTCATCCACCAAGAGGAGATGTCCCTGGAGATATTCACTGAAGGTCTCCTGCTTTCCTCCCTCACCAAAGCCGTGGTGCTTTTCCATCCAGGGCCTCTCAGGGTTTGTCACAGTCACCCTGTAACTCACCAGAGACCATCAGCACGAGGGACACAGTGGCCAAACCCATGGAGATGTTCAGCTCCTGCAGCTGTGGAGGTGCAGGCAATGCCCTCACTATCTTAGCACCAACCAATGCATTTAAAAATTGCCCCCCCTCTAATGAAATCCTGAGGGTTTTTCCCAGTAGGTTTAGCAGGAGGGAAAGTGAAGCTCAACAAATAATGAAACGAAGGTGCAGCTCAAGGTCTTGCTGGAGGCTGTTGTGCTCAAGGTCCTGGGGTGCTGTGAGAGGGTTGTATTTGCAAGGAAATACTTGCTATAATAAATGAAGTGATTATACTTTCTTTCCAGATGAATTGAGGGCTGGGAGGCTAAGAGGAAATTCCTAGCTGAATTCCTGTCTGTGGGATAACGCTGTTTCCATGGTCTTCCCTGCCAAGAATCACTTAATTATGAGTAATTAAAAAACAACCCAAACAACCAACCACCCTAAAACATAAAAACCCCAAATAGGGCTTTGATTTGGCTTAAAAATGCTGAGGGATTTGGGGACAGGAAAATAGAAGAAGGGGATAAACAGAGAATGTGAACTGAGTGACCTCCTGGGCAGTTGGGATTCAGCAAAGAGAGGGTGTTGGGGGCAGGGAAAGGGGGTGCTGGGGGAAAATAAGCACAGCTCCTTCTTGCCTGAAGAGCTGTTAATTGTGTCATTTCCCTCTTTATTCTCCCTGGCAGAGCAAAATCTCTCTTTGCTGCAGGCATTTGGGGTTGCTGTGAAGGACCAGGCTTGCTGGTGTGAGGAAAGATGCAGCTTTCCCAGGGAAACCTGATGGGTTTGGGTGGGGGTTGGTTTTCAGATGAGGTGAAAAACCTGAGCCCTGCAGCATTTGTGGTTAAAATACTTGGGGATTTGTGAAATGTTCCCTTCCCTGCTGGGGATTTGGGTATAGACCCTCCAAAATGCACTACTTGAAGCAGCAAAGTGGTACCAACGTGTAACATGATCCCTGAGAAATTAAAGCTTTTGCTCAATACTCAGAAAATGGGGAAAGTAGAAAATGGGGAGGTCCAGTTTTGAGATTTCCATCCCTCATCTGCTGAGGAAAAGCTGGATCCTTGGGAAAGTTGGGTTGCAAATGTCTTTTGCTGACCATTTGTCCTGGAGATGGGTCCTTGCTCTGAGTCATCCTGGGCATAAAAGGGTTTGATTTTAAAAGTGCTTAAAAACCTCATGCAGATCCTGGAGCTGTTAAATACCTGTGCTGGGTTTTGGGGAGAGATTCCCTCAGCTGGTGCCTCGAGGTAGCCCAGGGCTCCCTGCAGCCCTGCCTGCTGCTGCCTCTGCCTCTTCAGGAGATGCTTTAGCAGAGCAGAAGCTCAAGTGGGATTTTTGTGCATCCGTGTCATCCCTGTTGCTGGAACTTGGAGACCCACAGCACCAACGGGACATGGAGGGTTTGCACATGGAGGTTTCATCCTGCCAGTGCTGTGGATTTTATTCCTGACAATGTCACTTTGCTGTGGGTGCCCTGGACACGGGTGGATTTGCACCTTCAGAAGGTGCATGTGTTGCAGTGAGATACCCTTTGATCCTGGGCACCTCCCAGAGCTTTGGAAATGCTCCTGGTTTTGTGGGAAAAGGGCAGAAAGCTGGAAGTGATGGAGGGAAAACATGTTATTGAGGGAAATGGGTGGGGGAGGATGGAAAAGGAGAGGCAGACTGATCCTGTCATGTTTAGGTTGTGATAGCCAGGAGGGCAATAAAACAAGTGTGAGGCTGGGATGGAGCCTGTGTCCATCATCTTCCTCAGAGGCTGGTCCACCCATTTGGGTGTGTGGCTGAGGAGAAAGGTGGAGAGGTGGTTCTTGCAGTGATGACATCTCTCCAGACTCAGTGTCACAGCTGTTTGGGGACAGACTTCTATCAGGGCCTGTAGTGACAGGACAAGAGGTCATGTTTTTTTAAACTAAAAGAGGGTGGATTCAGCTTAGATATTAGGAATAAATTTTTTTACAATCAGGGTGATAAAACACCAACCCAGGCTGACCTGAAAGGTGGTAGATGCCCCATCCCTGGAAACATTCAAGGGCAGGTTGGATGGGGCTCTGAGCAACCTGGTCTGGTTGAAGATGTCCCTGCTCACTGCAGGGGAACTTGGTGGCCTTTAAAGGCCCCTTCCTACCTGAGCCATTTATTGGTTCTATAAATGACCTCCAGCTCCCAGCATAGAGATGCTGTTTTGTTTTGGCTCTCAAGGGCAAAAGAAACCAACAGTGCTGGGGCCACAGAGGGACCAGGGCTGCTGAGCAAAGCTGTCCCCATCCCTCTGCATCCCTGTGCTTGCCTGGCACACGAGCCCATGGGCCAGAGGTGGTCAAGGAAAGGTGATGGGTGTCACCCACTGTCCAGATGGATGTTCTGGTGTATGTGATGAGGCAACCTTTACCAACTGGGGGGCTGCAGCTCGATGCTCCCTGTGCTCCTCAGGAGCTGCCTGGGTGCTGGTGGCAGCTGGAGAGGAGCCAGGGACTGGCTGGAGCAGCACAGCCAGGCCTGGCTGCTGCTCAGAGAGCAAGTTTGACAGCAAATACTGAGCTTGGCCTTCTCTGCCCAGGCTAAAGCTGCAAGCTTTTTCAAAAGAGACTCAAATCCAACAGACCCAGGAATTCTGTGGTTGGTGCAAGGCACTTTGTGTTTCCATGCAATTAAAGCTTGGGCAGAGGTGGGATTGCAAGGAGCAAGGATTTTATGGGTGAGGGGCAGATGCCTCCATCTGCCAGGTGCTGGGGGGTGCTGGGACACCCCCACAACCCCTGAGCACTTCCTGCACCTGGGGGAAAACATGTGGGATGCCCAAATCCTGGAGATCAGGGCAGGGGCAGCCAAATGCCTCCTCTTTGTTCATGCCAGATGTCCAGGCAGAGAAATCTGGGGCAAGCCAGGTGTTTTCTGGCCCCGTGGGAGATGCTGGTTGAAGTTTGCCCTCTGCTTTTGTTCAGCCAGCCACGAGCACCATCTCAGAGACAGACTCAGCCTCTGCCCATCGTCTCCCTTGGATGACTGGGAATAACAGCTTATATCTTCACTCCCTGGCTGGAAAACTCTTCTAAACCTTTTGCAGAAAGCCCGTAAGGTTTTGACAACATATTTCTTATGAGAAAAAAAAAGTCACAGTGAGTGTTTGGAGCAGCTCTGGCTGTGATATTTAGCTGCCTGGGAGAGAGCCATGGGCATGGATGCAGGCTGAATAATAAGGACTCTGGCGGCTGCAGAGGAGAGGACAAAAAACATGATCAGGGCAGTAAAACCAGGCTCTGGCAGGAGCTGGGGCTCTGAGCTCCTCCCTCCTCACCTCCGGGTATGGCATTTCCATTTCCAGACTGTTAGGGACATGGTTTGGTGCTGGGCTTGGCACTGTGCTGGGTTCACTGTTGGACTTGCTGAGCTTGAAGGTGTTTTCCAACCAAAATGACTCTGTGATTCCATGGTTTCATTCCCTACATCCCATCCTCGAATCAGCTTTTGAGGTGTGAGGGATGCAGAGCAGGGGCTCTCCTTGACCCTGCAGTGTTTGGGCAGAGACTCTATCACAGAGCACCCTGTTTATGTTTGATCTCCCTCCTCCAGCTAAATCACAGCGAGGGGAGGTTTTATCCCCAGCTCTGACAGCTCCAAATGGCTCCAGCAAAGAGGGATACAGGGAATTTATAGCTCACCAACTGCTGCTGGTTAATATGCAGACCAGGCTCCCTGTGGTGAGAGATTTCTGGGTTTATGGGAAGGGGAGTGCAAATGTGATGCAGGAGCTGGCTGGGGATCTTCCAGGTTTAACCTGGAGGACCAAGGGCTTTTAGAAAAGGGGGTGTGGGGGCTGCTATCAGGAATGGCTGGACAACCCCTTGTCCTCCCCTGGGCACAATTTTTTAATGCCAGGCAGCTGCACTGGGCAGGAGGTGGGAGATGAGCTGGGTTTTGGGGCTGGGGTTTGATGCCCAGGACCCCAAGAGCTGCATCCTGACCCTAAGCAAGGCTGGATGAATGTGCAGGACAGGAGTGGAGAGCACCTCCCTCTCTCTGTTGCCATCTCAGGCTCTTCCAGAGCACCAGTAGTGCCCTGGGTGCTGTGACCCATCACTTTAAACCATCAAAGCAGCCTGGTTTTCAGCCCAGCAGGGTTTTTGCAGCTGGAAGGAAAGGTTGATATTGTCCTGAGCTCATCAGAGGCTGTTCCCTCCCAGGGTCAAGCCTTCCCTGACAGCTCTGAAATACCAGTCTGCTGCTGTGGTCAGTGCTGGGGGGGTTAGTGCTGCTTTCCTGTGGCCTCCTTCGCTCTGCACCTCGTCCCCAAGCTCTGCCTGCAGCTCCTGCACCCAGGTACTGCCTTGCTGTCTGCTTTTCCATTTTCATCTCTTGTACTCTTGGTATCTTTGAGACTCCACTGGCTTGGAGACACCTTTTTTCTATTTTTCTCTCTCTTCCCCTTCACTCTACCCCAGCTTTCTGACACGGGTGTTTGATTGGAATAAAAGCAGAGATATATTTTTTTATCTCCCAAGCCTGTTTATTGAACTCTTTCC
>NW_009952983.1:850190-854156 GCF_000747805.2 Chaetura pelagica | reverse complement strand
GTTTCATTCCCTACATCCCATCCTCGAATCAGCTTTTGAGGTGTGAGGGATGCAGAGCAGGGGCTCTCCTTGACCCTGCAGTGTTTGGGCAGAGACTCTATCACAGAGCACCCTGTTTATGTTTGATCTCCCTCCTCCAGCTAAATCACAGCGAGGGGAGGTTTTATCCCCAGCTCTGACAGCTCCAAATGGCTCCAGCAAAGAGGGATACAGGGAATTTATAGCTCACCAACTGCTGCTGGTTAATATGCAGGCCAGGCTCCCTGTGGTGAGAGATTTCTGGGTTTATGGGAAGGGGAGTGCAAATGTGATGCAGGAGCTGGCTGGGGATCTTCCAGGTTTAACCTGGAGGACCAAGGGCTTTTAGAAAAGGGGGTGTGGGGGCTGCTATCAGGAATGGCTGGACAACCCCTTGTCCTCCCCTGGGCACAATTTTTTAATGCCAGGCAGCTGCACTGGGCAGGAGGTGGGAGATGAGCTGGGTTTTGGGGCTGGGGTTTGATGCCCAGGACTCCAAGAGCTGCATCCTGACCCTAAGCAAGGCTGGATGAATGTGCAGGACAGGAGTGGAGAGCACCTCCCTCTCTCTGTTGCCATCTCAGGCTCTTCCAGAGCACCAGTAGTGCCCTGGGTGCTGTGACCCATCACTTTAAACCATCAAAGCAGCCCGGTTTTCAGCCCAGCAGGGTTTTTGCAGCTGGAAGGAAAGGTTGATATTGTCCTGAGCTCATCAGAGGCTGTTCCCTCCCAGGGTCAAGCCTTCCCTGACAGCTCTGAAATACCAGTCTGCTGCTGTGGTCAGTGCTGGGGGGGTTAGTGCTGCTTTCCTGTGGCCTCCCTCGCTCTGCACCTCGTCCCCAAGCTCTGCCTGCAGCTCCTGCACCCAGGTACTGCCTTGCTGTCTGCTTTTCCATTTTCATCTCTTGTACTCTTGGTATCTTTGAGACTCCACTGGCTTGGAGACACCTTTTTTCTATTTTTCTCTCTCTTCCCCTTCACTCTACCCCAGCTTTCTGACACGGGTGTTTGATTGGAATAAAAGCAGAGATATATTTTTTTATCTCCCAAGCCTGTTTATTGAACCTTACAGAGCAAGCCAGCACCTCCCCCCCCCCGCATGTTTGTCGATTCAAATCAGGTTTAATCAACTCACAATATTGGACACAGTAAAATTGCATTTCTGGAAGCCCAATAAAGTTGTGTCACTGCACTGGGCCCCAGCTCCAGGAGCTCAGATTTCATCACATCACGTCGGCAGCCGCAGGAAACAGCCCAGAAGAAACTCATCTCCTGTGCTCCAGCAAGCTGCTAAAAATGGATGAAGCCTCTGCTGAAGAAATATTGACTATTAGTATTCTTATGAACATTCAGCTGTCAGAAATGACCAGTGGTAATAAATATGGCTGTATCTTTTCATCGTCCTCCCCATTCATCACTGTCTGGCTGAGCTTCCCTCGGGGCTGGGCACGTTCCCTGGTGCTGTGCAGGACCCCTCTCTTCTCCCCATCTCCTTGCCCAAAAGCAGCCATTTGCCCTCACACTGTGACCTTGATGATGATGATTATCTTTTTTCTTTTGGACTAAACAGCAGAGCAAGACAGAGCCCTGGACAGAAGGTTCCATGGTGATGGGAACAGGCAGGATGTGGTCCAGGTAGCCACGATGCTCCAGTTTGGCTGTAATTACATTTCCACACTTAGAACAACAGGTACTGGTACACTTGGATTATCCTCATGTCTTATTTGTTCCTGGATCTCAGGTGAGTTGTAGCACCAGGGTAAATGGAGCTGTTTTTTGCTCTGAACCAAGCCCAGCAGAGCTGCCCTTGCCCTGTGCTGGTGCAAACCCTCCCAGGGCCACGCTGGAGACCTGACCCAGGAACCAACCTGAATCAAACCAACCTTGTTCTCTTCTCTTTGGAGGCTGATTTCAACACCAATGAGCTCCCTTCACGTGTTCACAGCACCAGTTGTCTATGGGGTGAGCAATAAGCAGGGGTAGGGGCAGAAGGGGTCCCCTGGCTGTGGCACAGCTGTGCCTTGTCCCACAGGATCAGTGTGTAGTCCCTGGGCCACATCCTTCTCCAGGGTCTCCTCGCTGCAGTGATGCTTCATAAATTCACCTGAAGGCAAAAATCTTAGCCCCCAGCCCCACCTGTGGTCACTGTGGCCTTGTCCCCACAAGTGTGGGGTGGCCATGCCCAGGTGGCAAAGTAAGTGAGCAACAGGGAGTTAACACAGTCCTTGCTCATTGCCAAAAATAGCCTCTTCTTAATTAATTTGTATTAGCATCACCTCCATAGCCTGGTGTGCTCCCCTGTCCCCATGGCAGGTCCCCTGGGAAGGGGACAGGGGGGCTTTTCCCCTTGTGTAGTCCAAGGAGGGGGCAGCATCCTACAGTGCCATGCCCTCCACCCTCTGCTGGGAATGGAGGCTGTGGAGCAAAATATTTGCCTGTGGGTATAAATAAGAGATTCTGGGGGTCTGTGCCCATGAAATCTGACTTCTGGAGGGGTTGGACTGGGAATGGGCACCACTTGGCCATTTAGCTGTGGGGTGATGGCCTCCTTGCCCTGCCCCACTGATGTGGCTGTGGCCAATGGACCAGTTCAGGTTGGGGCTTTGCTGCTCCAGAGGAATGAAATGTGCTGTGAGCAGCAAGTGGGCTGTCCCTGCTGCTGAGCAGCAAGAGTTTCATGGCTGGGAAGCACTGCTCCCCACCCACCCTGGGGCCAAAACTGCTGTAAAGGCAGAGCAGTTTGGGTTGGTGGGTGGCTTCAAGCCAAGCAGAAGGTTTAGAGGAGGTTTTGCCCCAAGGCATCAGTGGTCATTAATTAACTACCCAGAGGCCAAATGATAGATCATAGTTTGGATCATGGGAACAATTTCTTCCCCCTCACGGCCTGTCTTGGTGAGGACTCTTCCTGCAACCCCCCCTGGCTCCTCTTCTGGGTTTGGAAATTAAGTCCAAGCCAATTTCCAGGTGTCCTGACCCACCTGGTGCAGAAACCGAAATAAATCAGTGGGGGCGAGGTGGGGTGAGATGGGATGGAGGCAACAAAGGTGGACAAGACAGATGGTGGGCTGGGAAAGGATGAAATGGGCTGGTGGAAATTGAAAGGGAAAAGGTGACAGGGATGCTGGGCTCACTAAAAAAGACAAAGTGCCTGGGTTTTCCCTTGGGGAGCTGAGAGGAAAACAAAGCACCCAGGAACGTGTCCTGCTGTGGCGGATGCTTTTGGGATGTGATGGGATGTGTCAGGCAGAGCAGAGTGGGACCTGGCCCCACCATGATCCCAGCCCAGCAGGAATACTTAAAATTTTTAATTAAGGAGAATCACTCTAACCCATTTATTAATTGTGTTTTGAATGGCTCCGTCCTGAATTCAGGTCAAAATACCATTTCTAAACTCTCAAGCTGTGACGTGGGATTAGCTGTATTGATCTTCTGCAGGATTTGTAGGAGCCTCCAATCATTATTTTGACAGCTTTATCATACAGTAATAGACTTCCTTTTAGATAATTACAGTTGCTGTGTTCAATTTCAATCTTCTGTAGGACTTTCCCTTACATAATCACACTTAGATCATGTTGATTTCTTTAGTCACACACAGGCAATAAGCTTCAGGTCCCAGCACTCATTGTTTATTTTAACACTAATTTCAGGGCTTACCAGGAAAAATAATGGAAGGGTTAATGATGCAAGAAAACCTTTATCTTTAACATCTGTTGCAACATTGGTTTTGTAAGAAAAGAACATCTCCTTTAGGGGAACCAAAAAGCAGAGTAAGTAATGTTAGTAGGTAACAAAAGTTATTTCATAGAATCACAGACTGCTTTGGGTTGGAAGGGACCTTAAAGATCATCTAGTTCCACCCCCCCTGCCATGGGGGGTTTATTTTAAAGTTGTTTTATATTATATAAATATATAGGTTTGAAGTTGTTAAGTTTATCCCTGTTTCTCATC
>NW_009952983.1:845229-850161 GCF_000747805.2 Chaetura pelagica | reverse complement strand
TGCCGGGGAAAGAGCTGCCACCTCCTTCACCCAGCCAAGCTCCATGGGTGTTTGAGTCCCTGAATTAGGCTTTGCCATCAGTAAGGAAGACAAATTCCCCCTCCAGAGCAAGCATGGGTAGGTGCTCAAAGCTGGTGCTCCAGCCCCCTCTGGGGTCAGGAATATCTTTGCATCTCCCAGATGGGATTGATCTCTCCCTCTGGTCTCCGTTCATTAAAAGGAAATCAATTTCACCAAGCACTGAAGTAAGTAAACTCACTGGTTTCTGCTCAGTTATGAGTGTTAACCAGCTAGATCTCACTTCAGTAGCTTATTTAAAGCACTGGGCCTCTGACAGCCCAAGTGATAGATGGAGCTGTCAGTGTTGGCTTCGTCTGGAGAGGAGAGGAACATCTCCTAAAGCACAAGCTCTATAAATCAAAAGGATGAAAACGGGCTGTGAGGGTGTTTTTCTGGACAGGGGTGTCCTTCTTCCTGCAGAGTAACAGGCACTACATGGAGGTTGGATTTATTGGGCCTGAAACCCCTTTCAACTGGAGCTTTTGCAGCGGGAATGGACGAGAGTGGGCACAGAGTCTTAGAATCTGAGATGGGTTTGGGTTGGAAGGGACCCTAAAGATCAGCTACATCAACCCCCTCCTGCCATGGGCAGGGACACCTCCCATCAGCCCAGGTTGCTCCAAGCCCCATCCAACCTGCCCTTCAACACTGCCAGGGATGGGGCAGCCACAGCTTCTCTGGGCAACCTGGGCCAGGGTCTCAGCCCTCCTTCAACTCATGGAGCTCCAGAACAAAGCAAACTCTTGGCTTTTTCCAGCCACAAAACCACAGCCTCAAGTTGCACCAAGGGAGGTTTAGGTTGGATCTTGGGAACAATTTCTTCCCCAAAGGGCTGTCAGGCCCTGGCCCAGGCTGCCCAGGGCAGGGGGGAGTCCCCATCCCTGGAGGGGTTTCAAAGCCTGTAGATGTGGTGCTGAGGGACATGGGGCAGTGGTGGCCTTGGCAGGGCTGGGTTAACCCATAACTGTTGGACTTGATGATCTTAAATGTCTTTTCCAACCCAAATGATTCCGTGACTCTATGATTCTGGGTGCTGGATTTCCATGTACAGGCTGTGCCTCTTGTCACTGCTGGGGGGGTTATGACCCAGTGAAGCTGGGGACACAGACAACCCCATGGCTGTAATTTCCAGGCACTTCTTGTGTATTTAAAAATAGAAACACCAATAGTGATCTGTCTCTCCATCAAACCCAGAGGGGGAGCAGCTTGATTAGTTTATAGATCTCCTTGTTTACATGCAAGGGTCCATGGTGTCCAGGGAAGGGGATGGAGGAGGTGGAGACGTGTGGGGAGAAACCGGGGAGCAGATGGGAGGGAAGAGCCCCCTGGGTCTCTGTGGTTGTGATGTGGGGTGTCCAGATAGTGCTGTTGTCTCCAGGCTTGCATCCCCAAATCAAGGGGGACATGAGGGAAGCTGCTTTTTGGTGGGGTGGCTGGAATGGAGCTGATGGATGAGGGGGAACCTTTGGGGGAACCCTTGGGATGTCATGCCGGGCTGTGTCAACATGATCGATGGTGGGGAAAGGGGGAAACAGCATCAGGGGGAAGGAAGAAAAATGCAGGAGTCGGTGAGCAGTGGCTGCTCAGTGTCACCTCACCATGTGCAAGGTGTGGGTCCTGTCCCTGCTCCCAGACCCAAGGTCCCCAGGGAAACCTGGGGTGTTCATGCTGGGGCTGCTCTCCGCTCCCTGCTTTTGGCTGTGACTGGAGATAAGTGGCCTTGTCTCCCTTCCCAAAAATCCAAGCAGGGAACTGGGAGCTGATGGTTTTGCAGCTGGTGGTTGCTGCCCTCTTCAATCCAAATCAAACCCCAAACTAGGGGAAAGAAGAGGGGAAGGTGCTTGGGTCCTGCCCAGCTGGGGAGCAGGTTGGTGTGGAGGTCACAGGCACGGATCTAACGTATGGATTAGCTGCAGCTCCCTGTGTTCAGCTGCTGGGATCCAACCCTATGGAAACCAGGAGCAGAACCAGGCAGCAGTGTTGCCCCCTGCACCAGCTGGCAGCTGCTGGGAATGTGTGGGACACAGCAAACACGTCTCCCAGTGGTCAGGGAGGGACCAGCTATGTTTTAAAAAAGTGATTTATGCTCTAATCGGTCCTGAAGCTTCATTATTCCGAGCATTAGTGTGTCTGAGCCAGTGGCCTTATTTGTTAATGCACTGAAAGCAGCAGCAGATGTGCTATTTTTCATCTGTGACCCCATCAGCTCGCTGATTCATCTACTTCCATTTTTATTTCCCTGTCATTGATTTATGAAGGATGTCTTACTTGTCTGGGGCTCTTTCGGAGGGCCCCTCATGGCCCAGCCCCCAGAGAGATGTTGCAGAAGTTCTCTCCCCAAATATCCCGTTTTTCAAACCACCTTCATCCTCGTGGCTCCAGAGATTAGATGCTTTAATGATTTAGTAACTGAAACAACCTCTGTGGCTTGTACAATTTGTGGATCATTTGTCTGCTGAGAGAGCAACCTCCCTCTTTGCCACTGCCAACAGGGATCCATCAGGGATGCATCTGGGGGAATATGGAGACTCCATCCTGGAGCTTCCTGGGATGAAGAGGAGGAATGTACAGGCTGAGAAAATGGATTGGTTTTCATGCTTTTTTATCCTCTCCAGCCTGGAATAATCCCAGGGGCAGAATTTGTGCAAGAAGCTCAATTCTCCCCTTACTCTTACAAGCTGGTAAGGAGTTGAATCAAACTGTGGGGAGCTTATATAGGTTTTTCTTGGAGAAGCAAGTCCTTCCTACACTGCCTGTTTGACCTGGCTTGTACTGGATCCATGATCAATTATTTATTTTCTGCCTTGTAGTCCTAAAAATGTCTTCATTAACACATCTCTGTAACAGCCAGCCTGGAAGAGGTTATTGGTTTGCCTTTGCCATGTAAGGGGGTTTTCCTCCTGCTCTTTCCATTGATGAATCTCTTCTGGACAAGCCACCAAGCAGAGGGAGCTGCGGTCACCTGAAAAAAAAGCTACAGTCAGTACTGTCCCCAGGGATGTCTGTCCATGGCCTCTGCCAGGCTCTTGGCATCCAGCATCTCTCAGCTGTTTTCCTCCTGAAACCTCTTTTGACTTGGCAACTCACTTTGCCCAGAGGAAACCCGTGCCCAGAAAGCTCCTCTTACTGAAAATTGTCCTTTTGCTGAGCAATTCTGACCTAACAGCTCTGGGGCTTCTCAGAAACCAAATTCTGCCATTAAATACACACCTGAAACACCTGGATTTGAGGAAAGTTGTCCCAGGTTTGTTCACCCATCCTCAGGCAGCCCTAAAGCATCATTCCTTGTATGACACCAAATGGTTTACATTGGATCTTGGGAACAATTTCTTCCCCAAAGGGCTGTCAGGGTGATTCCCTATCCCTGGAGGGATTTCAAAGCCCTGGAGATGTGGTGCTGAGGGACATGAGGCAGTGGTGGCCTTGGCAGGGCTGGGGGAAGGGTTGGACTTGGTGATCTGAAAGGTCTTTTCCAGCCAAAATGATTCTATCAATTGCTTCTCGTTCCCACCTTTCCTGCTGGGAATGCCTGGGAAATCCTGGCTGCTTCCAGCTGCTCAGCTGATTCTCTGGGGCAACCATCTTTTGCTTCTGGGGCTATTTAAGGGAATTATGGTGTTGTTCTAGTAACTGATCCCTGAACCACAGATGTGCCAGTGATCTCACTTCTCCATCCAACCACCGCTTTGATTTCCAGCTTAGTTAACTCCTTGGCTCTTTGCAGAGGAGTTGGCTCATTATCCAGTATCTTGTCCTTCATTGGAAACATGGGTTAGCCTATTTTTTTCCCCCTTTTTCCAGGAAAAAAATCTAGTTTCCTGTTTTTTCTCCCTTTGCATCCTTCTCACATGATGGATTTTACACACTGATAAGGGACTTGCAGGATTAGAGGCAGCAGGTCTGTGTTATATTATTGGCACTATAGACAAGCCCTTGCTGCTTTTATAAATGAAAGTACCTTTCCAAATCAATAAATCAACATTAACATTGCTTAAAATTGGTACAACACGTCCAGGGAATTTGCTGGGTAATTCTTTTTCTTCCTGATTAATTTCTTTTCTCCAGCTAAAATTCAGACACTCCAGGGGCAGATCCTCATCTCCACCTCCTGGATTTTGACCAACCTCATCTCTGAACACTCCCTTGGATTTAGCCCAGGTCCAGCAAGAGGAAGAAAGAAAAAAATAATACTAAAAGTGGTCTTGTGGTTTTGTTCTCTTTCAGAAAGGAAAACATCCAGTGCCACAAACAGGGATAAAACCCTTCCCCAAACCCTCTGGGAGCAATAGCTTGGGAGGTGTTATTCTCTTCCCCCAGCCACACATGCCTGCTTTCTAAGGCTGCCCAAATCTGCATTGAAATGGATGAAAGAAGCTCAGGGTTTTGGTCAGAGTTGGGAATAATCCACATTTTGAGTCTCCTGGGGAATGTGATGCACCCCACCTGCTTCTCCCCCACTATTGGGGCTGCTGAGCTCGAGCCACTTGCTTTAATCAATAGTGACAATACATAAAAATGTGCAAAGCTGCCTCTTTCTGCAAGGAAAAGGACCTTTTATGGGCTGGGGCGGGGGGGAGGGGAGATGGAAACCCCAGCCATGAAAAATCACTGCCCTCCCTTCCCAGGGGTGAGGTAGCTGAGACTTTCCCCTGTGGGCACATGAGCTGGATTGATGCCCTGGGCAGGAATCTTTCCCAGCAGCTGCTTTTCCTAAACTCTTTTGAAAACAAAGCATCTGAGCACCTCAGCCTCTTGACCCTTGGTTCATCTTCCCTTGGCTGGGGTGAAAAGGCAGCCTGTACACCTGGAGGGCACCTGCCTGCAGGACATGTCCCCCCCCCCCCCCGCCCCACCGTTCTGCAGCGGGGGGAT
>NW_009952983.1:842036-845102 GCF_000747805.2 Chaetura pelagica | reverse complement strand
TTCCATGCTTTTCAGAGCACGGATTAACCTCAGATCTTTAAAAACTGCTTTGCCCATGAGCAGTTCCCATCCAACCTCAGAGCTTCAGCTTCTCCATCTTTCCAAAGCTGGGCTCTCCTTTTGGCTTCCCCCCTCCCCCTGTATTTTCTCTCCTGGAGTTTTTTTCTGCTTTTGGGATTTGGGCTGGAAACGCCTTTTTGCTTTGCTTCGGTTTTGTCTCTTTTCTTTCCCTGCATCCCAGTCATCGCTGGGAACACAGATTCGGGCAAAACCAGGCGCTGATGTGGTGGTTTGGGCTGCCCTCTCTTGGCATTGCTGCATGTTGCACAGAGCAAAAGCCCCACAGGGAAAAAAAACAAAACACCACAAGCACAACCCCAAATGAATCCCCCATTTCTAGGCAGCATCTTCCCCTGCCTCCCTGGCGATGCCTGCTGAGAAGGGCTGCTCTAAAGCTCCTGCACCCTCTGCTTTCATGCCATGGTGGTCAGGTTGTCTGTGTTAAGCTCAGGGACCATCTTGCAGCTGAGAGATTTGGGCACATCTGTCTGCCAACTCCCTTCATGAGCCTTTTCCATCTCGTTTTTGGCCCGACAGCAGCTCCAAAAAAAAACCCCAGCCCTTGGGGGAGTAATGAAGGGTGGTTTGGTTGGGGTTTTTTTTCCCCACGTTTTGTGAATGTGACCTCCTGAAATCACCACCACGGCGGAAACCACTGCAGTGCAGATGTGATAAGGCCTGAAATCCCCCTGAGCCACGGGGGACGTGGAGCTTTGGCTCCTTGGCATCTCCTGTGACTGCTCCTGGGCAGGCAGAGCAAGGAATCTCAGCAGTGAGACAGGGAAAGGTCACAGCTGGAGGGCAGGGGCAATCTTTTTCTTGTTTTGTGTTTTTTTTTCTCTTTCTTTTTAATATCCATTTGGATAGTATCGACCTGCCTGTCTGCATCTTGCTGCTCTGTCCTGCTGCAAGTGGCTCCTGCAGGAATATTTGGGTGGGGGGTCCATGATGTCAGACCCCCAAACTGGCCTGGGAAAGGGCTTTTGCCCAGGTTTGGAGACTGTGGGGCAGCTTGTCTGGGGTTTTCTCTGTAGTCTCTCCAGTCTTTCTTCTATTTTATTTTTTGCTTTGAGGGTTTTGCATTTGCAGAGGAGGGACTTGGGGGGGTGGGAAGCTGCTCACAGGGGGTGTCTGGGCTGCTGGTGCCATGGTAGCCAGTTGGGGATCAGCATCTCACCTTCAGCTCTGGAATGAAACCAGCTGAGGGTTCAGCCAAAAAAAACAACAACAACACAAAAAAGCCTTTTTTTTTTCTTTTTCCCTGAAGCAAAGACTTTCTGAAGTCCCTCCATGGTCAAGCACCCTCTGGTTACTGACCCTGCTGGGGGTGGGTATGGGTGCCCTGGGCGTTGGTAGAAATGGTACTAGGAAATGAAAAGAACCAACCCTAAAGCCACCTCATCTTTCTGATCTGTTTTGTAAACCAGCCCTTTGGTTTCCAGGCACCCCTATCTCTGAGGGGCCAAAGGACAGGCTGCTCTCCAGCCCTGTGTTTGTCACACAGCCCTGATAAAATAGCTCTTGATTGCTAATTTCACTGCTGGGTTTTCCTCTGGGGCTCTTATCAGGATGGTAGACAAGACAAAGTGAGACTGAACCAGGGGATATGGCAGATAAAAAAATAAATACTGTGCCTTTCAAGTCCCCTCATGCATCCATGAATTTGCTGCAGCAACAGCAAAGAAATCTTTTTCCCTTCTTCAACCTTTCTTTTTCCTTTTTTTTACAAAGTAGGTGTTTTCCTGATGGGAACACAACCAGAAAGCTGGAGCTGAACATGTTTTTTGATAAAAATAGTCAGTAAAGAACTGCTCTCTGCCTCAGGCTTCATGTTCATCAGCAGGGCACTGCATTGCAGCTCCCAGCCAGCTCCCAGCATCCAGCCCCTGGTCCAGGGATTTGGATGGAGCACATCATCCTGGTTCCACCTCAGGCTGGTGGCCACGTCCTCTCTGCCACAGGCTGCACACCTGGCCCTGAGGAAAAGGACTCTCAGCATCTCCTGGACATCATCCATGAAGCAGAAGAGCTGGAGCATCCCACCTTGGCCAGCTGGGTAATTCCCATTTTGCTGTCATTGGGGCTCTGGGGCTGAAGGTACTTGTGGTACCTGCAGGGGCCAGTGACACTGGAGTGCTGGGGGATCCAGAATCATGTCTGGAGGTGGAACATCACTTCTTCTCCTGCAAATTGCTTCCGAAAGTCAGGCAGAGTATCCCAATGGACTCTCACCCCCACCCCACTCCAATGTTGGTCCTAATCTGCACTATCAAAAGCAGCATTTTTCTGGTGTTGGGTTTTTGTTTACTTGTTGTGCTGGTTTTCCCCACCCTCCCAGCAGGTGACCTCTCTGGGTGGGGAGCAAGGAGGTGACCCTGAGGCTCCTCCTGGATCAGTGGAAGCACAACCTGAGGAACCCTCCACCACCTGCCTGCTCAGCACCATCCAGGCAGCCCCTTCTCTTCCATCCTCAGCCTGGGACAGAGGCAGAGACCCTTTGGGATCCATCCCAGAGACAATGTTCAGGAGGCCACTTGGATGTTCAGGAGGCCACAGGATGCACAACAAACGTCTTTATATTTACTGCCCTTTCCAAAATGTCTTCACATTCACTGCCAGCCTTGGATACTTGCTGCTTCCCTCCCATGCACAGCACCAGCCAAACCCTCAGGTCTGCAGAGATGACCAAAATCCTGCAGCTGGGTCCTTGGCTGGAGCAGGGGAAGGGGCTGCAAGGGCTGCAGGGGAGGCCACAGGATGCACAACAAACGTCTTTATATTTACTGCCCTTTCCAAAATGTCTTCACATTCACTGCCAGCCTTGGATACTTGCTGCTTCCCTCCCATGCACAGCACCAGCCAAACCCTCAGGTCTGCAGAGATGACCAAAATCCTGCAGCTGGGTCCTTGGCTGGAGCAGGGGAAGGGGCTGCAAGGGCTGCAGGGGAAGGGGCTGCAGGGGCTGCAGGGGAAGGGGCTGCAGAGACTGCAGGGGAAGGGGCTGCA
>NW_009952983.1:834305-841155 GCF_000747805.2 Chaetura pelagica | reverse complement strand
AAGCCAGAAGCAGCAGGGAGGCCGGACCTGCAGGGACACACAGCAGCACCTGGGGGGAAAAACCACAGGGCACCTTCTGGGTGCCAAGAAAAAAACCCCAAGGATAAACCTCTGTCTTTAAGGGGTTTTGTTGCAGAGGTTTCTGCTGCTGTTTTCCCCAAGGGCCAGCCCAAAGAACCTCACGGGTAACGGTGAGTAGTGGGGGCAGCTTGGGATGCTTTTTATAGAATCATAAAATCATTTTGGTTGGAAAAGACCTTTCAGATCACCAAGTCCAACCCTTCCCCCAGCCCTGCCAAGGCCACCCCTGCCCCATGTCCCTCAGCACCACATCTACAGGCTTTGAAACCCCTCCAGGGCCTGACAGCCCTTTGGGAAAGAAATTGTTCCCAAGATCCAACCTAAACCTCCCCTGGCACAACTTGAGCCCATTTCCTCTTGTCCTATCACTTGTCCCTTGGGAGAACAGGCTGACAACCAGTACCATTACAGTTTGATCCTCTTAACTGAGCACCCCCAAAACTTGCAGGAAAACCATCCCTCAGCTCACCACAACCAGAACTCTGTCCTTTCTGAAACTGCTCCCCCTCAGACTTTTTTCTGCCATGGAGGTCAAGGAGTTGGTTTATTGGGTAGCCAGGATGATGGGCTGGCCAGGAGCTCTGCAGAAGGACTGGGAGCTTCTTCAAGTTAAATCTTACAGGTTCATTAATCTCTGTATTTAAGTGGTGTTGCTGTCTGTAATGACTTTTTCTTTATTTAGTGGTCTCCAAGGGACTCAGCAGGTGGTTTCTTACTCTGCCTCTCCCTGCAGTGGGTTGTTTTTTTCCAGTTGGTGTTATTTTCACAACTATCAACCCCCCAGAGGTGTGTGAATGCATGTGAACTGGGTTGAAAATCAGTCATTGTCCTGCCCAAAGATTAACCCCAGTTCTGGGAACAGGAGGAAATGGTGAGACCCTCAAAGTGGTGTCTATTGAACCTCCTGAGGATCTTCCAAGGGGTTTTGGTGGTTTCACAGCTGATGACTTTATGTTTTCTGCCTGTTGTTGGTAATGGGAGCCAAGGGCAGGAGGTCTACATGGCTGAGCACAAGTCAAAGCAGTGTTTGGAAGTCACAGCATTGGGGGTTGCCCCTGTCCTTTGGAAAGGTGCTGGTCAGTGCTGGGGTGGGGATCCTGGGGGGTGAGGAGGATGGAGATGAAGGCTGCTGGTGCACCAGAGGCTGATGGCCCGTGTGCTCATGGGACTCAACCAAGCAGCTTCATAATGACTTATGCCAAAAAAAAACAAGGCTTGGTTTCATTTTGGTTACCACAAAGAAGTTTATCTTTGTGCAGGTCACGATGCTCTTGATGGGAGATCCTGGGCTTCCTGCCAACCAGCATGACCCCAGTTTGAAGATGAAGCTCATGCCATTGGGCATGGAACTGGTGTGTGTCTTCAAGGCTTTGTGCCAGGTAGGAGACAAGATTTTTAATTGATTTTTTCTTTATCACTGGGAAGTCCTCATCTCCACACACGTTCAGTGGTCACAGGGCATCCACCCACTGTCTCTCACAGGTCTTTTGTAGCAGTTACCCCCTGCAAATAAACCACTTCTTGCTGGTTTTTAGCCTTGCCCTCAGCTTTGGATCAGCCCGACATTAGAGATTTTTGTCAGAGTTCGAAGAGCAGGTGCTTAAGATTTGGGGATGAAGGCTCATTGCCAAGGGCATGGTCATCAAAAGCATCACTGATACAAACTGCATGAAGTTCAAGGAGGCCAAATGCAGGGTTCTGCCCACAGGTGGGAAAAACTGCAGGCACAAATACAGACTGGGAGGAGAATGGATTGAGAGCAGCCCTGAGGAGAAGGCCTTGGGGGTGTTGGTTGGTGAGATGCTCAACATGTGCTGGCACTGGGCTCTGGAGCCCAGAAACCAACTGTGTCCTGGGCTGCATCCCAGGCAGTGTGGGCAGCAGGGCCAGGGAGGGGATTCTCTCCATCTATTCCACTCTTGTGAGAGCCCCCCTGTAGTGCTGAGTCCAGTCCTGGAGCCCCCAACAAAAGAAGGACATGGAGCTGTTGGAGCAAGTCCAGAGGAGCCACGGAGATGATCCCAGGGCTGGAGCAGCTCTGCTCTGGAGCCAGGCTGGGAGAGTTGGGGTGTTCAGCCTGGAGAAGAGAAGGCTCCAGGGAGACCTTAGAGCAGCTTCCAGTGCCTGAAGGGGCTCCAGGAAAGCTGGGGAGGGGCTTGGGACAAGGGCAGGGAGGGATGGGATGAGGGGGATGGATTAAAACTGGAAGAGGGAGATTTAGGTTGGATATGAGGAGAAAATTCTTTGCTGTGAGGGTGGTGAGACCCTGGCCCAGGTTGCCCAGAGAAGCTGTGGCTGCCCCATCCCTGGCAGTGTTGAAGGGCAGGTTGGATGGGGCTTGGAGCAACCTGGTCCCTTCCAACCCAAACCATTCTATGAACTGAAGACCCCTGCCCTCTGCAAAGACACGGTCACACCTTTGAGAGGGGGCAGCTGTGTTTGCAAAAAGCAGGAGGGATCAAATGGGGAACTTTCTGCCCCGGTGCTCCGTGGGGTCTGGCCAAGGTTCCTTGGCACCCTGTCCTCTCCCCTAGTGCCAGGAGGCACCTGGCTGGAGCCCCTGCTGTAGGAAAAACTGGCTCAGTGGTCGGGGCCTGGTGCTTCTTTCAATTTAGCTTAACCTGGTGAGGAATTGACTTCAGCCAGATTGATGTAAGCCCCTCTCAAAAGATGTAAGCCCCTCGTAAGAGGATGTGCTCATGGTTTTACACTGCATTAACCCAGGCATTTCAATAACTGCTCCAGGCTAGGGCTGTACTTGGTTTTTCTACCAAATTATTGCAGTTCAGGGCTGCCTGGTTTTTTAATTAAACCAGGGAAAAATGTTAATGTGGGTTCTCAGTGGGAAATTATTTTACAGTGGGTTAACTCTGGGAGTCATCCAGCTTTCCCAAGAGGGAGACCAAGGAACTTCCATGCTCAAAGGGAAGAAGGTTTGTAACTCAGGTAGCACCTGATGTATTTCACTCAGCAGGGAGAAGACAGGAACCAAAATGTCAACTAAATAAAAAATGAAACCCCTGAAGGTTTCATTCACTTCCTCCTGTGGCCTCCAAAAAGTTGGGAGGGCAGAGATGGACCATTCATGGGGCAGAGCCAGGACACTCGGGCTGGGCTTGAGCAGCAAATTCCAGGCTTCCCTGTAGTTTTCCCCTCTAAACCCAGTGATTTTGGTGAACGTGTTGGTTGTTTTTTAGGACGTGCCCATCTCTCTGCCAGCTCCTTGGCCCACTCACAGCTCTGGCTGCTGGAGATGCTGTTCCCATGTCGGGCTGGACACGTGCAAAAGCAGAGCTCAGCTGCAGAGCAGCAAGTTTTGGCTGATCCCTCCTCTAGCTCAGTATTGCTCTTGCACATATACACCTCTGCTCTCTAACAGTATTAATAATTCTCCCTTTATTTCTCACTCAAACACTCTTTGGAAGGATCATCCAATTTAAATCACAGCTTCCCTAGTTAGCGTGTGTCACCACGAGAGGGCAATAAATCATCTAATTACAATGATGGAGCCGCTGTCTTTTCACAAAGCCACCCATGATGAACTTAAATGGATTTTAAACATGAATATAAGAGGCATTTAGTAAAGAATGGGAAGGAAAAAGAACATTTGAAACAAGCCAGCAGGTTCCTCTGGATGTGTTTGGGATGCGGGGCTTGGATTGGCCACCAAAACCATCCTGATGTGCAGAATGAAGACTGGGGAAGGGAGTCCTGCCTCTTTGAGATGCTAATTCAGGTAAAAGCTCATTTTGAGGAGCGCAGATCTAGTGACCCCAATGATTGAGAGCTATTGGGAGAGCTAGTGGAGGGTTAACTCATTTCAGAGCATATCATAGAATCATAGGAAGTGAAAGAAGATGGTTCCTCACTCGACTGTCCTGAGGGATGTCTGGGGGCTCCTTCCTGAGCCAGCTGCTGGCTCAGCGTGTCAGAATGTTCTGCCACTTCCATTGCTGGGGCTTGGACCTAAGGAAGCCAAGGAAGAATCACTTTATCCCTCAGGATGATGAGCTCTAACCCGTGGCCACTCTAACCCAGGGGGTATTTTTGCTGTAGAAGTTTCTCGCTCTGTCTTGGTGGGGGTTTTGTGGCTCCTGTTGGCAAGTCCCTGAAATGAGGCCACCAGTGGTTGCATGAGCAGATGGTTCTCATGGGATGTGGGCTTGGGGTGACCTTGGCTGGCTGCTGGTTGTGAGCTGCTGGAGGAGTGAGGGTGGAAGATGCCTCTGAATCTCCCAGCTTCTGTGAGATCTTGTCTTGGCTTTCTTTGGTCTCTGATGGGATCCCACCAGGTAGGAAGAGTCTCCCTTTTATCCCCACTCATGGGGAAGTCCTAAATTCTGTCTCAGCCATGTCCTGGGGCAATAAGGCATCTACCCATGGGGCAGGATTGTCTGTTGAAGAGATTTGAGGGGTTTTAAGGGCTGCAATGCAAGATGTCCCTGGCATATTCGGGTCATTTAACCTCTTCCATTTGCCTTCTTGTATTTGGTTGGTTGGTTGGATGGATGCAACATGGAGCTGGTCTGCCTGCCTGCTGTGGAGCTTGGAGAGGGGAAAGACATCAAAGCTTTTGTAGAGGAATCCAAAATTGCTCTGATGAACTGAGGTCAGAAATGAGTAGATACAGGTCCTCAGCCCAGGGCTTCTGGGTACAGGTATGAGGGAATAAAATAGACACATAAAGAGAAGTCTCTGGGGAGTCCTTAGAGCTCCTTCCAGTCCTTGGAAGGGACTCCAGGAAAGCTGGGGAGGGGCTTTTCATCAGAGAAGATAGTAATAGGACAAGGGGTGATGGTTCTAAACTGAGAGAGGGGAGATTTGGGTTAGATATTGGGAAGAAGTTCTGGACTATAAGGGTGGTGAGGAACTGAGGTGGGTTGCCCAGGGAGGTTGTTGATGCCCCATCCCTGGAGGTTTTTAAGGCCAGGTTGGACAAGGTTTTGTGCAGCCTGGTCTGGTTGTTCCCTGCTCATGGCAGGGGGGTTGGAGCTTGATGGTCTTTAAGGTCCCTTCCAACTTTAATGATTCTATGATTCTCAAATGGAGAAGAGGTGGGGAAGCAGAGGCACTGGGGGTTGAGCAGAACAAATTGTAGCCTGAGGCTTATGTGGCACTAAAGGAAAACTTAATCTGGGGTTTTATTATAAAGAGGGTCACATGTGAACTCTGGTAGAGAGTTGTCCTGTCACACAGGCTCCTACCAGGCATGAAGGGAAGCACCATGTCCAAACTGGGGCTTCAAAACTTTGTGAACAACTTGTGGGGAGTCTAGAGAGGAGCAACAGAAGTGATCCTGGGCCACGGCAGGTGAGGGGAGATGGGCTACAAGACTCCTGGAGAAGGAGCTGGCCCTTCTGTTCCTTGGGGAAAGGTCAAAGGAGCAGCCACAGCACTCAAGGCAGAACTGTTTTGAGTCTGAAGAGCGACAACATGAAGGGACCATGTGGAACACCCATCTTGAAGCTTTCCAGGACAGGGAGCTCCTGGGGAGGGACTGAGTCATTTAGACTTTCCCCAGCACCAACTCTGTGGTCACCAGGAGCAAAGCAAGGCTGACAGGAGTGTTACTATCTCCATCCTGGGGCTGGAGCTGGAGAGGACTGGGAAATGCTGTTTGCCATCACCTTTGGAGGTCCCCAGCAGCCCTGCAGGTGCCTGACCCTTGTTGCTTTGTCTCCCTTCAGGAACAAGGCTGGTGATTAGCCCTTAAACCCCAAGAAAAAAGCCAGGACTCTGATGCTAACCTGCCAATGACACCTACAGCACAGCCAGTGCTTCAATGCAGTCAAGAAGAGAGGTGGTCCAAGCAGGAGAAGGCTTTGGGATGGGACATACCTGTTCTAAGTTGTTCTTAGCAGCAAAGCAAGCCCATGCTACAGGTTCTTTTGCAAAGAGGCTGGCAAGAGCTGAGGTCACCTCTTTGTACAGCATGTCAGGTCTATGAGGTGGAGGTTATGGGTTATTTATTTATCCTCCGTGGAGCATCGAGCATGTCTGACTCATCCAGGAGGGCACCTGGGTCCTCCAGGCAGCAGTTTGCAGCCTCTTCCACTTGCACAGGCAATGGGGTGGAGGAGGACAGTGCAGTGGTGTGGGTGCTGGACAGCCTGCCAATTTGTTTACAGCAGGCCTGGGATAGTATTTCCCAGGCTTTCTCCCCAGACTGGCACTGGGAAGGCTGCCAGGGTGGAGCATGAAATGGAGGAGGAGGAGATGGAGACACAGGGCCCAGCCAAGTTCTGCACTGCATTTTTTTCATAACCTATAGAAATCTGGTACGGATCTTAAAAGCCCTCAAAGCTGATTCAGTCTGGTTGATATTGGTGGGCTTCTTTCCCCTCCCTCCCCTTTGTTCAAGGACACTCTTCTCCTTCAAAAGTGAGCGATGGTCTCAAGTCGTGATGCTGAGTTACTGCTGAGATTCTCACACCAATGTGGCAGGGAGAGGGGTGTGTGTGGGGGGATTGGGGGTGTGTGTGTGCTGGAAATCAAAATCCCTGTAGGGTAGTTTAAAGTCAGCATGAGTAGTGTGTAATCTACCCAACAGGATTGATCCAGGTCAGGCATTAAAGGCTAAAATGGATTAAACAAAAGACATTTCCCCCCCCCTCCCCTTGTAACAAGAAGGAAAAACTTCAAAGGTGGGATTTGTTCTTGTTATGACAAAGGAAGTGGATTTACCAAGTGCCTGGGGGCACACCCCTCCGTGGCTTTCAATTTGCTTCTAGTTGCTCTGAAGAAACAGGACAAAACGTGTGGGGGTTGT
>NW_009952983.1:822904-833756 GCF_000747805.2 Chaetura pelagica | reverse complement strand
CCCAGGTTGCCCAGAGAAGCTGTGGCTGCCCCATCCCTGGCAGTGTTGAAGGGCAGGTTGGATGGGGCTTGGAGCAACCTGGTCCCTTCCAACCCAAACCATTCTATGAACTGAAGACCCCTGCCCTCTGCAAAGACACGGTCACACCTTTGAGAGGGGGCAGCTGTGTTTGCAAAAAGCAGGAGGGATCAAATGGGGAACTTTCTGCCCCGGTGCTCCGTGGGGTCTGGCCAAGGTTCCTTGGCACCCTGTCCTCTCCCCTAGTGCCAGGAGGCACCTGGCTGGAGCCCCTGCTGTAGGAAAAACTGGCTCAGTGGTCGGGGCCTGGTGCTTCTTTCAATTTAGCTTAACCTGGTGAGGAATTGACTTCAGCCAGATTGATGTAAGCCCCTCTCAAAAGATGTAAGCCCCTCGTAAGAGGATGTGCTCATGGTTTTACACTGCATTAACCCAGGCATTTCAATAACTGCTCCAGGCTAGGGCTGTACTTGGTTTTTCTACCAAATTATTGCAGTTCAGGGCTGCCTGGTTTTTTAATTAAACCAGGGAAAAATGTTAATGTGGGTTCTCAGTGGGAAATTATTTTACAGTGGGTTAACTCTGGGAGTCATCCAGCTTTCCCAAGAGGGAGACCAAGGAACTTCCATGCTCAAAGGGAAGAAGGTTTGTAACTCAGGTAGCACCTGATGTATTTCACTCAGCAGGGAGAAGACAGGAACCAAAATGTCAACTAAATAAAAAATGAAACCCCTGAAGGTTTCATTCACTTCCTCCTGTGGCCTCCAAAAAGTTGGGAGGGCAGAGATGGACCATTCATGGGGCAGAGCCAGGACACTCGGGCTGGGCTTGAGCAGCAAATTCCAGGCTTCCCTGTAGTTTTCCCCTCTAAACCCAGTGATTTTGGTGAACGTGTTGGTTGTTTTTTAGGACGTGCCCATCTCTCTGCCAGCTCCTTGGCCCACTCACAGCTCTGGCTGCTGGAGATGCTGTTCCCATGTCGGGCTGGACACGTGCAAAAGCAGAGCTCAGCTGCAGAGCAGCAAGTTTTGGCTGATCCCTCCTCTAGCTCAGTATTGCTCTTGCACATATACACCTCTGCTCTCTAACAGTATTAATAATTCTCCCTTTATTTCTCACTCAAACACTCTTTGGAAGGATCATCCAATTTAAATCACAGCTTCCCTAGTTAGCGTGTGTCACCACGAGAGGGCAATAAATCATCTAATTACAATGATGGAGCCGCTGTCTTTTCACAAAGCCACCCATGATGAACTTAAATGGATTTTAAACATGAATATAAGAGGCATTTAGTAAAGAATGGGAAGGAAAAAGAACATTTGAAACAAGCCAGCAGGTTCCTCTGGATGTGTTTGGGATGCGGGGCTTGGATTGGCCACCAAAACCATCCTGATGTGCAGAATGAAGACTGGGGAAGGGAGTCCTGCCTCTTTGAGATGCTAATTCAGGTAAAAGCTCATTTTGAGGAGCGCAGATCTAGTGACCCCAATGATTGAGAGCTATTGGGAGAGCTAGTGGAGGGTTAACTCATTTCAGAGCATATCATAGAATCATAGGAAGTGAAAGAAGATGGTTCCTCACTCGACTGTCCTGAGGGATGTCTGGGGGCTCCTTCCTGAGCCAGCTGCTGGCTCAGCGTGTCAGAATGTTCTGCCACTTCCATTGCTGGGGCTTGGACCTAAGGAAGCCAAGGAAGAATCACTTTATCCCTCAGGATGATGAGCTCTAACCCGTGGCCACTCTAACCCAGGGGGTATTTTTGCTGTAGAAGTTTCTCGCTCTGTCTTGGTGGGGGTTTTGTGGCTCCTGTTGGCAAGTCCCTGAAATGAGGCCACCAGTGGTTGCATGAGCAGATGGTTCTCATGGGATGTGGGCTTGGGGTGACCTTGGCTGGCTGCTGGTTGTGAGCTGCTGGAGGAGTGAGGGTGGAAGATGCCTCTGAATCTCCCAGCTTCTGTGAGATCTTGTCTTGGCTTTCTTTGGTCTCTGATGGGATCCCACCAGGTAGGAAGAGTCTCCCTTTTATCCCCACTCATGGGGAAGTCCTAAATTCTGTCTCAGCCATGTCCTGGGGCAATAAGGCATCTACCCATGGGGCAGGATTGTCTGTTGAAGAGATTTGAGGGGTTTTAAGGGCTGCAATGCAAGATGTCCCTGGCATATTCGGGTCATTTAACCTCTTCCATTTGCCTTCTTGTATTTGGTTGGTTGGTTGGATGGATGCAACATGGAGCTGGTCTGCCTGCCTGCTGTGGAGCTTGGAGAGGGGAAAGACATCAAAGCTTTTGTAGAGGAATCCAAAATTGCTCTGATGAACTGAGGTCAGAAATGAGTAGATACAGGTCCTCAGCCCAGGGCTTCTGGGTACAGGTATGAGGGAATAAAATAGACACATAAAGAGAAGGCTCTGGGGAGACCTTAGAGCACCTTCCAGTCCTTGGAAGGGACTCCAGGAAAGCTGGGGAGGGGCTTTTCATCAGAGAAGATAGTAATAGGACAAGGGGTGATGGTTCTAAACTGAGAGAGGGGAGATTTGGGTTAGATATTGGGAAGAAGTTCTGGACTATAAGGGTGGTGAGGAACTGAGGTGGGTTGCCCAGGGAGGTTGTTGATGCCCCATCCCTGGAGGTTTTTAAGGCCAGGTTGGACAAGGTTTTGTGCAGCCTGGTCTGGTTGTTCCCTGCTCATGGCAGGGGGGTTGGAGCTTGATGGTCTTTAAGGTCCCTTCCAACTTTAATGATTCTATGATTCTCAAATGGAGAAGAGGTGGGGAAGCAGAGGCACTGGGGGTTGAGCAGAACAAATTGTAGCCTGAGGCTTATGTGGCACTAAAGGAAAACTTAATCTGGGGTTTTATTATAAAGAGGGTCACATGTGAACTCTGGTAGAGAGTTGTCCTGTCACACAGGCTCCTACCAGGCATGAAGGGAAGCACCATGTCCAAACTGGGGCTTCAAAACTTTGTGAACAACTTGTGGGGAGTCTAGAGAGGAGCAACAGAAGTGATCCTGGGCCACGGCAGGTGAGGGGAGATGGGCTACAAGACTCCTGGAGAAGGAGCTGGCCCTTCTGTTCCTTGGGGAAAGGTCAAAGGAGCAGCCACAGCACTCAAGGCAGAACTGTTTTGAGTCTGAAGAGCGACAACATGAAGGGACCATGTGGAACACCCATCTTGAAGCTTTCCAGGACAGGGAGCTCCTGGGGAGGGACTGAGTCATTTAGACTTTCCCCAGCACCAACTCTGTGGTCACCAGGAGCAAAGCAAGGCTGACAGGAGTGTTACTATCTCCATCCTGGGGCTGGAGCTGGAGAGGACTGGGAAATGCTGTTTGCCATCACCTTTGGAGGTCCCCAGCAGCCCTGCAGGTGCCTGACCCTTGTTGCTTTGTCTCCCTTCAGGAACAAGGCTGGTGATTAGCCCTTAAACCCCAAGAAAAAAGCCAGGACTCTGATGCTAACCTGCCAATGACACCTACAGCACAGCCAGTGCTTCAATGCAGTCAAGAAGAGAGGTGGTCCAAGCAGGAGAAGGCTTTGGGATGGGACATACCTGTTCTAAGTTGTTCTTAGCAGCAAAGCAAGCCCATGCTACAGGTTCTTTTGCAAAGAGGCTGGCAAGAGCTGAGGTCACCTCTTTGTACAGCATGTCAGGTCTATGAGGTGGAGGTTATGGGTTATTTATTTATCCTCCGTGGAGCATCGAGCATGTCTGACTCATCCAGGAGGGCACCTGGGTCCTCCAGGCAGCAGTTTGCAGCCTCTTCCACTTGCACAGGCAATGGGGTGGAGGAGGACAGTGCAGTGGTGTGGGTGCTGGACAGCCTGCCAATTTGTTTACAGCAGGCCTGGGATAGTATTTCCCAGGCTTTCTCCCCAGACTGGCACTGGGAAGGCTGCCAGGGTGGAGCATGAAATGGAGGAGGAGGAGATGGAGACACAGGGCCCAGCCAAGTTCTGCACTGCATTTTTTTCATAACCTATAGAAATCTGGTACGGATCTTAAAAGCCCTCAAAGCTGATTCAGTCTGGTTGATATTGGTGGGCTTCTTTCCCCTCCCTCCCCTTTGTTCAAGGACACTCTTCTCCTTCAAAAGTGAGCGATGGTCTCAAGTCGTGATGCTGAGTTACTGCTGAGATTCTCACACCAATGTGGCAGGGAGAGGGGTGTGTGTGGGGGGATTGGGGGTGTGTGTGTGCTGGAAATCAAAATCCCTGTAGGGTAGTTTAAAGTCAGCATGAGTAGTGTGTAATCTACCCAACAGGATTGATCCAGGTCAGGCATTAAAGGCTAAAATGGATTAAACAAAAGACATTTCCCCCCCCCTCCCCTTGTAACAAGAAGGAAAAACTTCAAAGGTGGGATTTGTTCTTGTTATGACAAAGGAAGTGGATTTACCAAGTGCCTGGGGGCACACCCCTCCGTGGCTTTCAATTTGCTTCTAGTTGCTCTGAAGAAACAGGACAAAAGATGTGGGGGTTGTTGTGGTGGGTTTGGATTTTTTCTTCACCCAGGGGCTTTGGAGCTGCTGGAGCTGGTGGATTAAGAGGATCTGCTGGGTGCTGCTTTCTCTTGTTTTGTTTGGTTCTTTAAGGGGGGAGGGAATAAATGAGAAGAAGGGGGGAGGGAAAACACCAAGAAAAACAACAAAAAGGAGGGGGAAAGCAGCAAAAGGCTGGGAGAAAGGGAGGGTTGGTGGCACGTCAGAGGGAAGCGTGATGGTTGAAGGTGGTAGGAAGGGGTGGGAGAAGTGTGGGCAGAGGTGAGGTAGGATGGAGAATGGGGCCTTCTAAGCAAAGAAAGACCAGATTGTCCCAGCCAGGGGTGAAGGGTGGTGGGAGGGTTGCAAAAAGGGGCTGATCCTGCATTTTTTTCATAACCTATAGAAATCTGGTACGGATCTTAAAAGCCCTCAAAGCTGATTCAGTCTGGTTGATATTGGTGGGCTTCTTTCCCCTCCCTCCCCTTTGTTCAAGGACACTCTCCTCCTTCAAAAGTGAGCGATGGTCTCAAGTCGTGATGCTGAGTTACTGCTGAGATTCTCACACCAATGTGGCAGGGAGAGGGGTGTGTGTGGGGGGATTGGGGGTGTGTGTGTGCTGGAAATCAAAATCCCTGTAGGGTAGTTTAAAGTCAGCATGAGTAGTGTGTAATCTACCCAACAGGATTGATCCAGGTCAGGCATTAAAGGCTAAAATGGATTAAACAAAAGACATTTCCCCCCCCCTCCCCTTGTAACAAGAAGGAAAAACTTCAAAGGTGGGATTTGTTCTTGTTATGACAAAGGAAGTGGATTTACCAAGTGCCTGGGGGCACACCCCTCCGTGGCTTTCAATTTGCTTCTAGTTGCTCTGAAGAAACAGGACAAAACGTGTGGGGGTTGTTGTGGTGGGTTTGGATTTTTTCTTCACCCAGGGGCTTTGGAGCTGCTGGAGCTGGTGGATTAAGAGGATCTGCTGGGTGCTGCTTTCTCTTGTTTTGTTTGGTTCTTTAAGGGGGGAGGGAATGAGAAGAAGGGGGGAAGAAAAACAACAAAAAGGAGGGGGAAAGCAGCAAAAGGCTGGGAGAAAGGGAGGGTTGGTGGCACGTCAGAGGGAAGCGTGATGGTTGAAGGTGGTAGGAAGGGGTGGGAGAAGTGTGGGCAGAGGTGAGGTAGGATGGAGAATGGGGCCTTCTAAGCAAAGAAAGACCAGATTGTCCCAGCCAGGGGTGAAGGGTGGTGGGAGGGTTGCAAAAAGGGGCTGATCCTGCCTTAAATACCAGCCACTGGGCATGTAGTCAACCATACCAGCCCCAAACATGCTCCAGCTGGTCTCTCCTCATTCCCAGCTCACTTGGTGCTTTGAAAATCTCCTCCACCTAAAGGACACATCACACAGCTTCTTCCTTTGCTTTCTCTCATCACCCATCCACACACAGAGACCACAGAGGGTGTCCCAGAGGCTGTCCCCAGGGGCTGGCAGCTCCTTCATGGCTCCATTGGGGTTTGGCAATTACCCTTTTCCTTCTTATTTTCTTCTCCCTTGGAACAAGGTCACGTGCCCTGGGAGCTTGGAATGCTTTGAAAAGATAAGCCTGAGTTTGCTGGCTCTGCAGGTGGGCTTCTGAGTGACAGAGCCCTGGGACAGGCTGCCCAGAGAGGCTGTGGAGTCTCCTTCTCTGGAGACATTCAAACCCACCTAGACATGTCCCTGTGTGATGTGCTCTGGGTGACCCTGCTCTGGCAGGGGGGTTGGGCTGGGGGAGCTTTCCAGGTCCCTCCCAACCCCTAAGATTCTTTGATTCTGTGATTCTGCAAGGGGTTCAGCAAAGAGAACATTGATCTGGTCATGCTCCACCACCACTGAAGCTCTCATTTGCACCAGGTACTAGGTGTATTCAACTTTAAAAAGGAGGAAAAGATGAAGAATGGAGCAAAGAGAAGGAAGCACCAAGTTTGTATGAGATGGGGCAGTGGGGGAAGCTCAGTGGTGCTGGTGCTAGAAGAGCAGTGAACCAGGGATGGTGGACACCCCAGGGAAGAGGGTGAGGAGATAATTCCTCTTGGCAGGAGCACACCATCTCCAGACACCCATTTGGGCTGCTCTTCTGGTAACCAGGGTGGTAAAACTACATTCTCTAGCAAAGAATTTAAATATTGCCAGTCACGTCACATTGTGGTTGTTTGGAAATAATTATATCCATATCACAGACAGTAAATAATAGATGTGCTTTCACTAACATTTTATTCATGTTCTGTTTTAATATGGCAAACTTAGAAGTAATTTAATCTCCCAGTAAATTGAACTGGTAGGGGGTTCTTCACACAGATGATTGCAAGTTATTAATTCCAGGCAGTCTTCATCTTGTACAATTAGTCACTGTTTGCAGCTGGAAATGTTTTATTAATTTTCCATAGCAGTTGATTTTCCACAGTTTTCTCAGTTTAAATTAAGCAGTAAGAGCTGCTGTTTCTTCTGAAATAAATTTCCTTTCCACAAAAAATACATGCCTCTGGCTATGTCAATTTTCCCTTTTGATTAAAGTGCCAGCAGGCAATTAATAACTTAATGCATTTTAAAGTACTTTTTGGAAAAGTAATTTGAATAGCCAAACTTGTATCTTGGAATTGATTGTTGCAGAAGATTTAACACACGTTCTCAAATCACAGAACCTTGTAAAGGACAAATGAAGAGTTGCAGAAGAAGAAGGGACCATCTGACACCATCTCCCAAATACAGAGGGATCCTCTATGGCTCGTCCTCTTCTGGCAGTGCCTGGTCCTGGAGAAAGCTTCAGCCTTGGTCTTCTGGAGTCCAGGGGCAGGGTTGCAAGAGGAGAAGAGATTTGTTGTGTTGACTAAACTGTCAGGAGATCAGGTCCTTGAGAAGCCCTGAGGAAGGGAACTGCTCTGGTGAACAGTTGTCACTGCACTGTGTAGGTTGGGTCATTCCTAGTCCCAGCACAGGCTCCCATTGCCACCAGGAACCTGCTTTCAGGTGGGTCTCAGAGAGCCTCAGAGGGTCTCATTCAGACTGAACTTCATTGCTCAGGTTCATGTTCATCCCCATGTCTATGTCCATGCTCCTGCTCCTATCCATGCCCATTCTCATGTCTATTCATGTTCAGTGCAGCAGAGAGGCTCAGAAGGACCAGCTCAGCACAACCACCTTCTGTGACTCCAACCCTTGCACAGAAACCAGAACTGAGCCTAGCAGGGACCTCAGAAGACCACCTAATCCATGCCTGGCCCTCAGATGAGTTCAGCAATCTCTAAGCCAGACAGATGTTTATCAAACTGGCTCATAAACACCTCCTATGAGACCCCACCAACTCTCCTGCCCATCTACTCAGGCATTGCTGCCCCTATAATGAGCTTAGTAATGCCTCTGCCTTCCTTTGGGTGCATCTCCCCATGAAGCTTGTAAGCAGCTCACACCAGGGAGGTGGTTTGTGCCAAGGTCCTTACAGGTGGGCAAGCTGGGTGTCTCTCCTCTCACACCTGACACTGGGATCCAGCAAAGAACTTAAGTGCCCTCAAAAATATAACCAGAAAATTGAGCCCTTTGGGTTGGTGGCATCAAGCCTCTGCTTGCCTTCAAGCATGTGCTTAAAGACTTTATTGGATTTGAAGGCTCTGAGGAGACCTCACAGTGGCCTTTCAGTGCCTGAAGGGGCTCCAGGAAAGCTGGGGAGGGTCTTAGGACAAGGGCAGGGAGGGATGGGATGAGGGGAATGGATTAAAACTGGAAGAGGGAGATTTAGGTTGGATATGAGGAGAAAATTCTTCCCTGTGAGGGGGTGAGAGCCTGGCCCAGGTTGCCCAGAGAAGCTGTGGCTGCCCCATCCCTGGCAGCGTTGAAGGGCAGGTTGGATGGGGCTTGGAGCAACCTGGGCTGGTGGGAGGTGTCCCTGCCCATGCAGGGGGGGTGGGACTAGATGATCTTTTAGGTCCCTTCCAACCCAAACCATTCTATGATTCTCTGATTATTTATCTGCCTTAAAATCAGCCTTGGCACAGGGCTGTCCTACATTCATTTGTCATTTCTTTTAAGACACCAGCAGCTTTATCCCATTTCCTCCTTTTGCAGAAGTGAACACGTGTCCTCGCACCGCCCGGCACCGTCAGCACCACGGAAGGTACCTGTGAATTTCATCTGATGCACCCACCATCCAGAAAGAGATTGTTTTATCTCGATGCTGAGCTGACTTTTCTGACCACCTCCCTGTAGACTTTTCGTCCGGTGTGGAGTCCCAGGAGGCAAAAGGAGGGGGGGTTCAGGGTAAGGTTATCAGTGTCTCACACATCGAAGAGCCTGGTGGTGCCCCAGCTGAGAACTTCAATTCACTCAGTGCAGGATGAAATGGCAGCTGCTTTAGATTGATAAAACAATAATCATCACCATGAATTAATAGGATTAAGGGCAGCTGTTGCTGCTCAACCAAAAGGTCATTTTAACAGATGTAACTTTTATCAGGAAGCATCAAAATATCAGATTTGTCTTTGATTTTTTTTTTATTATATTTTTTTTTTTTGGAGAGGGCACTAAGAAGTCAAAATGGTCCCATTGAATATGACAGGACTTTCCTGGGCTCTAGCATACAGGGCTGTCCTACATTCATTTGTCATTTCTTTTAAGACACCAGCAGCTTTATCCCATTTCCTCCTTTTGCAGAAGTGAACACGTGTCCTCGCACCGCCCGGCACCGTCAGCACCACGGAAGGTACCTGTGAATTTCATCTGATGCACCCACCATCCAGAAAGAGATTGTTTTATCTCGATGCTGAGCTGACTTTTCTGACCACCTCCCTGTAGACTTTTCGTCCGGTGTGGAGTCCCAGGAGGCAAAAGGAGGGGGGGTTCAGGGTGAGGTTATCAGTGTCTCACACATCGAAGAGCCTGGTGGTGCCCCAGCTGAGAACTTCAATTCACTCAGTGCAGGATGAAATGGCAGCTGCTTTAGATTGATAAAACAATAATCATCACCATGAATTAATAGGATTAAGGGCAGCTGTTGCTGCTCAACCAAAAGGTCATTTTAACAGATGTAACTTTTATCAGGAAGCATCAAAATATCAGATTTGTCTTTGATTTTTTTTTTATTATATTTTTTTTTTTGGAGAGGGCACTAAGAAGTCAAAATGGTCCCATTGAATATGACAGGACTTTCCTGGGCTCTAGCATTTGGCTGGAAGCAGCTCCTGGTCTGCAAATGGCAGGTCCTCAGCTCCAAGAACACTGTGGCCATATCTCCACTGTGACCAGCACAAGGATCTGCTGCCCTGGCTGAGAAACTCACCCACAAACCGTGTCCCTTTGGCTGAACTCTCTGGCTTTTTATTTTTCTCTCATCTCCTGAAACTGTGTTCAGGTTTCTGACTTCTGCACCAGAAAACACCTTCCTGCCTGGTCTTGAGAACCCAAGGCAGCATTGCTTCAGTTCCCATCTGCCCTTGGTGGCCTGTCTGGTCCCCATATGCCACCTCAGCTCTCCAGGGACTGCACAAGTCATTCCTCCCTGGATTGGCTTGATGCCTGTCCTAAAGATGATGGAGCTAAACTAGATGTAGATGAAAAAAATTATCATAGAACTCTGCTCCTTGCCCAGGACTGTGTCAGAATGAGAAAAGCTGACTGGGAAGTCTTTACTTGTGTGTCTCCTTCCTGCCAGGGACTTTGCTGGATCTCCACCACTCTGCTTTCCCACCAGAGCCTGTCCTTGCCCTCCACTGCAACCCTGGATTCACCCAGAGAGTCTCACGTCCCTCCAGGAGAAGGGACCTTGCTTCATCCCTCTGCCAAGTGACTCTGTCTGGGCTCTTCATCCTTTATCCTGACATCTCCATCTGCTGTGTTTCTTCCCTTCTCTGAAGGTCAGAGTAGTGTCCTTGAACCCTCAGTGCATCCTCACCCTCACCATGGGTGCTGTGTTGAGGGATGTCACCACTGGCTTTCCCACATCATGACACTTTGCACCCAGACATGCTCCATCAGTCTCAAACTCCACATTCTGGAAACCCCCAGGCTTCCCTGGCATCCTGGAGCCAGATTTGGGGGGGCTTCCCCCTCCTGCCTCCTCAAGCTGCCACCTTCCTGCCACTGCCAGTGGTTTCTACCTTGCCTGGTGTGCAAGTAAAGCAGGGCCCAGTTAAAACCAGTGCACCCCAGCAGTATCTTCTGTTTTCCAAGATCCAGGCAATTTCCAGCACAAGCCAAAAGGAGGTTTTCTCTTGGCTTTGGCAGCTGAAGTGTGGGGCTGAGGAGCTGTTCTCCCACTGCTCCTGGATCAAACACAAACAGGAGCCACGGGAGGCCAAGCCCATCTCCGACCGCGTGAATCCATCTGAAGGGAAAG
>NW_009952983.1:816260-822815 GCF_000747805.2 Chaetura pelagica | reverse complement strand
GGAAAGAGACAAAATCCTCCAAGCTCAACATAATGACAACAAAGAGATCCAAGTCATAAAAAATCTGCAAGAAGCACAATGGCAACGTAACTCAGATCTCAGCTGGCTCAAAGAAAATGTCCAGTAACGTGGGATTAGCAGGAGGGAAGTACACAGCCAAGTCACTGGGAAGGGAGAACACACCGCACAGTCACCTCAAATCACAGCCCAATGTGGGGATGAAAGGCAGGTTAAGATAAGAGTTACTTCAGAAATCCATCAAATAAAACTACCAAGTGCTGCAAAGCCTGCCTTGGGTGGGGAGCCTGGCTTTTAAGAAACCTTGAAGACTTGTAGCTCTCAGAAAAAGCACCTTGTTCTTTTGCTGTGTGCTCTTGTGTATCTTGAGGATTGTGCATCTCCTTGCCCAGTCTGGTCTTGTCTGGACTTGGACCTTCTGGATGCCCTGGTAGCACAAAGAGGAAGAAAAAAAAATCAGAGAATCACAGATTGGTTTGTGTTGGAAAGGACCTTTAAGATCATCCAGTCCCACCCCCTGCCATGGGCAGGGACACCTCCCACCAGCCCAGATTGCTCCAAGCCCCATCCAACCTGCCCTTCAACACTGCCAGGGATGGGGCAGAGATTGATGATGTTCTCCCCAACTGCTATTTTTCAGCCAGTCTGAACAGGCTGTAAACTCTTCTTTTTTACTGAAGCCAGTCATTCTTGGAAAGGCTCTGGTGGATGGTGGAGCATTCCTTCAGAAGCGAGGCAGGAGGAAGCCCAGTGTCACTAAAGCCCAGAGCATAGCAGGGCTGGGCGATCCCATCCTTTGGAGTAACACACACACTTGCACTTCCATTTTTATTTAGAGATTAAACCAGTGCAGTTCCTCAGTGCTCACATCTACCCAAAAGCCCTGCAGACTGCCACAAGCATGGGGTCCCTCCTGAAGCCCCCCCAGGCATTAAACCCCCTCCCCAAAACCATGTGTGTTTCTACTCTGGAATGGATTTTCACAAACTGAGCCTGATTTTAGTGACTTTGTGTCTTAACTGGGCTGTGTTAGGAGGAAGGGGTGGTGGCCAAGGCCTGGCCACAGGGATTCACAGCCCCTCAGGGGGTTGGCTCAGCTGCATGGGAAACAGGGCCAGGTTCTAAATACGGGCTTAATCTGAGTTAAAATGAAATGGGTTTAATCTGGGCTTAATCTGAAATAGCAGCTCCGGTGTTTGGATGCATCAGTGCTGCCTCCAAGGGTTGGTGGTACCAGCCACTGTCCTTTACCAGCCCTGGGTGGTGCTGCAGGCAAGGAGGGTCCTGCTGCCTCCTGTGAACGTCGCTCAGTGTCTGTGGCCACCAGCAGGTGCAGGAGGGCTTGCTGTCTGCCTGGCCATGATCTGAAGACTGGAGACCTCTGAGTCCAATATAAAGGCATCTGTGAATTTGCAAGTTTGTGAATCCCCCCCTGGCCTGCCCACAACTGTCCTGGGTGCTGTCACAGGCCTGGGACAAATGCCATTCTGCTGGATGCAAGTGAAACCCTCTGCCCACGTCTGGAAGAAAAGAAAAATAACAAAAACAGAGTCATAGAATGTGGGTGGGATCTTCAAGATCATCAGGTTCCAACCCCCTTGCATGGGCAGGGACACCTCCCACCAGCCCTGGTTGCTCCAAGCCCCATCCAACCTGCCCTTCAACACTGCCAGGGATGGGGCAGCCACAGCCTCCCTGGGCAACCTGGGCCAGGGTCTCACGACCCCCATCTAAATCTCCCCTCTTTCAGCTTTAAACTGTTTCCCTTGTCCCATTGCTCCCTGCCCTTGTAAAAAGTCCCTTCAGGTACTGCAAGACCATTACAAGGTCTCGCTGGAGCCTTCTCTTCTCCAGGCTGAACAACCTCAGCTCTCTCAGCCTGTCTTCACAAGATGTGATGGGTACAACAGGGAGAACAAAGAGGACTTGTGACAGACCTTGGTGGCAGGGTCACAGTGGTGACCCAAGCCAAGCAGGACCCTGGTGATGCCCACCCAGGCCCTGGGATCAGATACACGCACTTGAAATATGAGTAGTAAGAGCAGAAAAAAGGTGTTTCAGGAGCTGATAAGAGGCTCTCCCACCACTGAAGTCCACATTAAGCCCTGGTCAGCACCTCCCTTCACAAGCACAAAGGGATGTTTCCACCAAGGAGTAAGCAAAGGAGGGAGAAAGGGACAGGCAGGACACAACAGCTGGCTGTGGAGCACACCTGTGCCTCCATGGCCCTGGGGCCAGGATGAGGCAAAGAGCTAGAAATGAAGACTGAGCAGATAGATGCAAATCCTGGTGTTATCCCTGACCCCAGTATGGGAGCTGAACTCTCAGATTCCCATTTGCTTTGAGGCAGAGGAGTTGTGCTCACCTGATCTGGTGTTCCTCACCCTTAGAGTGTGCCACTTGACAATGGCCCAAAGTCACTGAGATCAAACAGAAAGCTGTAGCTGACTCACAGCTGCCTCTGGATGCAGCCCTGGGGAGAAGCAACCTGGAGCTGAGCCCTTGTTCCCCCTCACACCATCTCAGCACCCATCAGAGGCAGGAGCAGGTCCTGCTAAAGCCCTTTAACAGCTCTTCAAACACCAGCAAGGGTGGTTGGTGTACCTGAAGTCATTACCCAGCACCAGAAGATCAGGGCACATCCAGCTCCTAGTTAGGCTTTTCTCCTACCAGCTGGGTTTGCAAATTGAAAACAAATGTGGTTCCCAGGACGTGTGCCCTGAATCCTGCTCCAGCCTGACAGATGCAGGGGAGTGTTGCTCCAAGTGGCATCGTGCTTCTCTGAGTGGGGTGAGAAGTTCTACAGCTTTGCTTTCCTTTCCTTTTTGCTTGGTGTTTGGCCTGCAAACAGCTGCTCCCTGGGAAAGAATATATATTGTCTTGAGGATTTAGGTTTTGCCAGCTGCAATTTATGAAAATCTGCAGGCTCTGATGGTAGCTTTGTAGACTGGAGGTTTTGTTTCAGTGTCACCAGCCCCAGATGATGACAGTGAGGGGTGCTTGTCTTTAATCTCATTTCTGAAGGAATTAATGTTATTAGTTTTGATTAATTAATGGTATTTTGGTGTGCAAGGTTGGCATGAATTAATGCCCATCTCTTTCTGTTGTGTGGCTGACTATTGCAGAAGGACTCTGGTAAGCAATCTTTGCACAGTCTCTTTGTTCTTCCTTTTCATTCCTTTGTGATGCTCTTTTAGGAGCTTAAAAATACTGTTTGGGATCTTTTTTTTTTTTACTTTCTTTCTTTTTAAGTCAAAAGAAATATTGAAGATCTTCCCCTGGGTAGAGCTGACATTAACTTAGCCATGGCTGAGTCACAGAAGGTTAACAAGCATTTGGGAGCCCAACAAAAGGTTCTGCTTTACGGATGCTGCAGGTGTAGGGTAACTCGTGGCACAGCTCAGCTTTCAGAGGTCTCACGTGGCTGAGAGTTGCAGCTTGAATGGCTGGTGGAAAAGCACCCCAAGAGGAGCTGCAGGGTCCCTGTCACCTGCAAATGGCAGAGCTGCAGGGCCATATGGGATCTGCTGCCATAATCCCCTTTATTAGCTGGTCACCTTTTGCTTAAACTGTCTCATTGTTCTCCCGCTGCTCTGATCAGAATCACCCACCTCTGACAGTTCCAGAACTTCCTTTTTCCAGGATGATTCATGATCAGTTGAACTTGGTGTGTTTGGGGTCCACACTGTCCATCCAACCAAGGACATCTGGTGTGTACCTGGGTTTAGATCCAACTGTAGACCCCCTGATGCTGTTTCCCCTGCTCTAAGTCCATCTCCTTTGCTCTCCTCTCAGAAGAAAGATCTCCAAACCAACCCTGCTCTCTGTGCCTTGTGCTCTTGGAGTGGGGTTATGGTCATGCCTGAGGTCCCCTGCAAGGGGAAAGGTCCTCCAGGAGGAGCTGTGCAGGCTACCTGGGAAGATCATACATCTTGCGGTGCCACCACCACTGTTCACCTCAACACCCACCTCTGCACCCAGCAAAGGGCACCCATCAGAAAACCAAGGGTGCTGTGTTTGCTGTAGGGTGAGGCTGAGCATGGACAGATGGTCCTATCTAAGCATGGGTGGATCTATCTTGGTCAGCTCAAGCTGGCCTGGCTTGCCCAGGATGCTGGTGAGGGAAGACATGACACAGCCTGTAAGCCCCACTCAGGGTGGCAGGAGATGCTCTCCAGAGGTGTTTCTCTCTTTCCAGGAGAGCAAATCTGACCCCTAATTCTCATATCACTCAAATTAAATTACATCAATCCCATGTGTCTGCCTGGATGGAGGTGGCAGAGAGGTGGGCAAAGGCTGGTACCAGCAACAGGTTTGATGCTCATGAACAATTCCCTTGACAAGCTAGTGTGTGCTTCTTGCACTTGTGTGAGATGATGCTCCAGATTCACATCACTTCTGAGGTGGGGAAAAAAATAATAAATCAGCACAAATATTGCACACTTGGTGTCCAAGTGGTTGTGGTGGGTCATGCTTTGAATTTCTGTCCCTGGGGTGAGAAGGCTTAACTTTGACATGGGTGGGCAAATCTGTTGAAGGTCCTCTTTGCCTCTCCAGCCCCAGCTTCCTTCAAAAGGATGGACAGATGGATGTGTCTGCCTCTTTCTCTGTCCATCCTGCAGAGAGCTTGGCAGGGGCATTTTACAAGGTTGCTGGGGAAAAGATTAGCCTGGTGTCACAAGTCCAACCTTTTAGAAGGTGGCTCAGTACAAACACCCTTTTCTGGAAACAGGCAGCAATGTCCACTTCCAATTCTTGAGGAACAATTCTACCAGCAAAATCATTTCCTAGAATAAGATCAGCACAAAACTGACATCTAAATAGATGTGCCATGAACACCAAGACCAGATATTTAGCATTATTTTCATCAGTAGATACAAAAATACTCCTGAGTGCCTTGACCTTGCACTTGTTCCAAGTTCAGTGCCTCACACAAGGCAAAGCAGGTGTCTCCAGGAGTCCCCAGAGAAATATGTTGAGTAGCTGATTTAGCCCTGGTGGCCACCAGCAATGTTCCTGCAGCAGGACCAAGGGCAGCCAGTGAAGCAGCCCAAGAGCCTGTGCTTGTAGCTGCTCTAAGAACTGACACCCCATGGGAGGTGAAGATGCTGCCCAGAGCAAAGAGGGGAGCACGTGTTATGAGAGATGGTAACAGCAAGAGGTCAGGTTTCATGGAGGTGCTCTTGGTGAGCTCTAAGGCCATCAGGTTTTATTTGTGGTGTCTCTAATCCTCCAAGTTAAAAAAATAAAAGTCTGGAGCCAGATCCACCACTCTGCAAACACGAGGCAGCTTCAGAGTCTCAGGCTTATTTTTGTAACTTGTCTTCACCTGTTTTAGTTTTTGGAGTAGGTTTACATCAAAGTTTCAAGCTATTGTCAGCAAACCTGGAGACTAAGAACTTTGATCATTAAACACCCTGAGATTCCCCCACCTTCCCTTGGCTCCAGCAAGCAGGGACTGGCTCTGTCATGAGACACTTGATAAGATCTTCTGGTTTAGCTGCATTTTCTTGGTGGAGGTGGCTTTTCATTGAGGATTTTGTTCCTTTCCTAATGACAACTCTCCAGGAACAGGTAGGGAACATCTGTTCTGCTGCAGGGACCCAGGTGTTATTGAGCCTGTCTGTAAGAAGTGGCACGTTGTCTGGTGACAACTACAGAGCCTTCCCCACCATGGGGTCTGCCAGAGTGTGCTGGCTTAAAAAAATGAAAGAACACAAACTTTCTGACACCATTTCCTAGGGAAGCACCTGTATGATGTGCTAGGTTTCTTTCTCCCATATAGGTACATTTAGGAATAACTCAAAGTCTGTGTAAAACTGCCTCAAGCTGTTCTTTAAGTTAATTATCACTTCTTTTGGTACCATGAATGGCTGTTCAGTGACACTGTCAGTGAGTGGAATGAACCAAATTACTTTAATTATGGAGTAATTGCACAGAGTGATGGTAATTAAATCTTGATCAGTTTAAGTGAGTGAATTAATTGCTCCAACTTGGAATGCACACCACAGCAAGAGGAGTTGTTTTGTAGTTTAATTAACACCAACCACCAAATTCTTATCATATCTAAAATGCAGACAATTAATGAGTTTGATTCTGCTCTCACCTTATTAGGAACCAGGACAGGATACATGCTGAGAGAGGCAGCTGTGGCAGCAAAATGACAGGAAACTTAATATTCCTGTCAGTTGTGGAGATATATTAGTTGTACTCTCTGCTTTGCCTTCCAGCAAAATGTGCAAATAGAAATATTTCCATCTAATTAACTCCTGGCCCCGTTTTGTTTCAATACTCACTGAACAGGGACTTGACCAAATTTGTTAATGTTTTAAACTTCAGCAACCTATGTTTTCAGGTGGTCTTTAGCTTCTTGTCCTCATCCTGTCCAGCAGGCTGGTCCCATGGCTGATAAATGAGCTGCCTCCTTCCCTAATTTGCCATAATTTAGTGTGTGATGGTCCCACAGACCACTCCTTAATGTTATGTCCACCTTCCACCCCACATGACAGCCTTCCAAAATTGCCTTCTTTCACGGGT
>NW_009952983.1:809059-816217 GCF_000747805.2 Chaetura pelagica | reverse complement strand
AGACCTTCCAAGCAGGAAAGTTAAGTTGGGAAGTTGGGCATGAAAGCTGACAGGATCTAGCTGTCTGTTGGAGCAGGTCATGGAAGGAGTGCACCATGGTGAAGAGACTTCTGAAGGACCACAAGCAAAGGGTGAGCTGGCCCTGGGGACAGTGTAGGAACTGGGGCCACTGCCACCCTCCCGGGAGGTGCAGTGCAGCCACGAGCCTGTGGTAGGTCCCAGTGATGCCACCTAAGAGACCTCCAGGTGGTGAATGTCCTGTGCAGAGAGCCCAACACAAGTCTTGTCTCCTAAATACCAGCCACAGGCTTGGCTGGATGGCAGCAAAATACCCAGCCTCCCTTTTATAGGACCTGATCCTGACATGCTGCTGATCCATGGGACAGTGTTGACGTGTCCTCCTGCACAAGGACACCAAGACTCTGCTGGGTGAGCACAAGGCTTACACAGTTCCCTTCACATGGAGGTCCAAACAAAGACATATTATCTTACACTCACTTCCTCTCACAGGACATGGGATCACCCGGGTCCCTTCCTTCCCATCTCTCTTGACCACTTGTGGGGCAGTTTGTCCCATGCCACCACCCTGTCCTCCTGCAGGTCATTCATCTCTCAGTCACCATTTCCACCAGGTTATTCTGATTAATGTTTCAGCCAAGTCTTTACAGGATTATACACAGGAATCCAGGCAGCAGCCAGGAGGCCAAACTGAGCCAGAGGCAACCAAAGAAAAGCTAAACACAGAATAAAGGAGGAATTCAGGAGCTGGTCCTTGAGTAAGAGGGTAACACTTCCCTGCACTTACCTACACTGCAATGAAACCACATTTTAATCAGCTCATCTCTACAGCATGTAAATGAAAATGGTGTGGATTAAAGGGCTCAAACATGGCCAAGCTGTTGCTGGTCTTCCCAGAAAGGTCAAGCACTGAGTTTTTTGCTTCTGCACACCCACTCCTGTGCTATTGGCTGCCCAGGAGCCACGTAAGTTTTTATCCCTTATTGTTTAGCCCCTTATTTTCCCTTCAGATGGGCAATATGTTCCCTTGGGGCTTCTCACCACCAGCCTCATCCCACTCTGGGATGGGATCCAGTCTTGCAAAGATGACAAGTCCCGCCACGTCCCTGTTTCATGTCTTTGCTGTGAAGCTCTTGCTGAAAGAAATATGAGACATGAAGCTGTTGTCTGCCCTTATCCTGCTCTCCTCAGGGAAATCTTCACCTTGGGTTGTGTGGGAATAGGAGGGATCTTGCTGAAGGATGAGGAGGACATGGAGGTTGTGACGTTGTCTCTGGTCCAGTAATCCCAAAAGAGAGGCAATCTGCAAATGAAACCCACTGCTGTTTGCCACACTGGTGACACTGCTTAGGATACACTTAAAGAAGAAGGGAGTTTCCAGCAGATGATGTGGCTACAGGTTCAGAGGAGTAAATTTCATCTTATGTCATGGAGGAGATAAGAGGAGGGGAAATGCCCTGGGATGATACCAAATGAGGCACTTGGCTTAAAGGTGCTTTTTAAACAGCAAAATATCTGTCCTGAACACCTGGCTGAGCCCCACAGACACAGCCAGGCAGCTCCATCTTTCACTGATAGCATGAGGAGGGGCTAATTTTACTCTGCAGAGGAGCTGGTGGAGGTGTGACCCCCAGCTGGAGCTGCCATCACACCCACCACTGTCTCACCAGAGCACCTCTGGTGGTCACTGACCCAGGTCTTGGGGGGCAGCGCTCACGGGGGGAACCTCATCCCCTCCATGGCACGAAGGTTCCAGAGGGTTTCAGGTACTTGACTGGAAATGGAGCCCACGGAGCCTCCAAATTTGGTCAAACATGGTGAACACTCAAATGCAGAAAAGCAGATGCTGCCCAGTGACACTGCTCTGCCCAAAGTGAGTTCTTGCTCCTGTTTCCCACCTCTTGTTCTGACCTTGGTCGCATTCCCTGACTCCTTCTACCTCCCTCCTGGGCTGCAAGTCTTGGACACAGGCCCAGCCACAGGAGGTAATTCCCTGCTGAGTGATATCTCCTCTGATTCAAATTGCCATCAGCTCATGGCACGACACCATCTCTTGGAAACAAAAGAGAGAAGCTGCCGAATTAGAGGTATTTCTGCATCCATTTGTAAGATTTCATGGAGTTCATTCAAATTCGTGGCTCCTGTGGCTGCCATAACAAAATCATAGCCTTATAGATGGCCAAGGAATTCCCATTTGTAGGGATTTTTGATCCCCTGAGGCGTGCTCAGCTTCTGCTAAGGACACAAGCCACATCAAGGGTTTAGAAAGCAGCTTCCACCAGGCTCGCAAACCAATTTTAATTTGCTTCAAGCGTTGTCCTACTGTTCTGCTGAAAACCCATGGCCAGATGGTGGCTGGGGCTCCCTACCCAGCATCCCAGCTTCTCCTTTTAGTCTTTTTTTCTTCCTTCTATAGTGACTTTGCTCATGAACTGGTGCATGAGGTTTGACAGGGTTAGGTATGTTGGAAACCAGTCACACTCTGAGAATATCTGATGGTAAAAGGGTTTTCTTCTAGAAACTGAACCTTTTGAGTGAAGGTCCCAGTGTTTGATTTTGGTGGTATTAGACTAGTTGCCCAAAGGACCTGGAGTAGCCCAAGGTTGCTGGCTTGAAAGCAGCACCAGCAACTTCTTTCCATACTGCCAAGTGTTGCCCAAGTGGTAGGGCAAGGTGGGAAATGCCAGATCACTTTGTTCCACATTTCCTTGGAACAGGATGAAAGCCAAAATTTGGATACTTGTTGGGGCCTATCTGTTCCCTCCTCCAATAGTCTGCACTGCTATTTCTTCTCCAGGCTCTACACAGTGCCCAGAGAAGGGCAATGGAGCTGGGGAAGTCTTACCAGGAGCAGCTGAGGGAGCTGGGGGTGTTCAGCCTGGAGCAAAGGAGGTGAGGGGAGACCTGCTGGCTCTGCAGCTGCCTGAGAGGAGGTTGGAGCCAGGGGGTGTTGGTCTCTTCTCTCAAGTAACAAGAGGTAGAAGAAGAGGAAATGGCCTCATACAATCAGCCTTGGCCCAACAAAGTTGTGGCTGCCCCATCCCTGGAAGTGCTCAAGGTCAGGTTGGAAGGGGCTTGGAGCAGCCTGGTCTAGTGGAAGGTGTTCCATGGCAGGGAGGTTGGAAATAGATCTTTAAGGTCCCTTCCAACCCAAACCATCCTATGATTCTCTTAAATTCTGCTAATCCCATGCAGCCTTAGAGAGCTTTTCTTTCATTTGCTGAATGTATGAAATCCATATGTCATCAATCTCTTTCTGGTGGCTGGAGCCTGTTTCTGAAGCTTAAATCTCTGGCATGTGGCTGGGAGCACGAGGGCCAAGTCCCAGCATCTGCCAGCACAAGATTCCACCTCCTGCTTCTCCTGCTGCCCTCTTGTCTCCCTCCGTTGGCAGCCAGCACTCCTTGCAGCAACCTGCATTTCCATTTTAGGGGAACCAAATGGTTCCTGTTTGAAGCAGGGTGGTGGTGGAGCAGCCCAGAAGATGGGCTGCTGGAGCAAGGAGGAGGCAGAGCTGGCTTCATGCCTCTCTCAGGGAGGACCATCACCCAGGTTTTGGGCTCCAAAACCTCTTTTCTGAATTGCCTGAACCCCCAGATACCCAATTAAATGAGTTGCAGCAGGGTCAGTCACCTGGTCTCCACCAATGTTGGAGAGCTGAGGCTGCTAAAAATGATGGTTTCACTAAATTTGCAGGTCCTGAGCAAAAATCAGCCTTTTGTGGATGTTGTCTTTGTTTTAATGCCCAGTTTGGGCTTTCCAGAGCTTGGGCAAAGGAAATTGGAGAAGGGAGCTGATTTTTTTAAACAACCCAGCACTCCACAGTGAGAATATGTGGCTGAGGAGGTCCTGGGGTTGGCAAGGAGGAGGCTGGCAGAGGCTGAGTGTGATGGAGAGGTGACAGACCTGCTGGTCAGGACCAGGGTGCCAAGAATGCTGTCCCACCACCACAGCTGCCAAACCCTGGCTGAGCCCCAGCCCAGCCTGGGCACAAAGCAGATGTGTGGGGGAGCCTGGAGGGAGACAGGGAATGCCACCATGTAGAGTGGGACATGGGGGAATGGGAATGAAGCCCAGGAACAGGACATGGCCAGGGTGAGGGGAGAATTCACCTGGGGTCAGATCCCTTCTCCCTTTATCATTGGGAGCTTTGGGTAGCTTACTTTATTTTAGTCCCTCACGACACATTTACATAAAGCTGCTTTGGGCTTGAGTGCTTCTTATTGCTGGGCTCTGTTCTATTTAAACATAAATGTTTGAAAGTGCACAGATAGGTTTTTAACAGGGAAAAAAAAAACACCCCAACAACTGCATGTGAATTACATTTATTTCTTGTTTACCCACACAGCTCCAGCCAACACTTATGGACAGATTAACTTCCACTAAACTTTCTGTGTAATAGGTTTTAAAAATCCACTTGAAGTACAGATTCTACGAGTTCCTGACCTTATGTTTTAAGAGGAAAAAAAGTGGCTTTACACTCCATGAAATGTGTTAATGCATGGATAGAAGCCCTCTTATCCATCCTGCTCACATTAGGTCCAATCAGGGGAATGGATTATGTTTTTAATAATCTGACATTAGTATTAAAAGTAATATTTAAGGCATTAGTCTCCATAACTAGTGCAGGGTGCTCAGAGCTTTCTCTTTGTGTGTTTGAGAGCATGGCTGGGTTAAAACATATGTTTATGAAACAATGCATTAGCCCAAACTGCCCCAATCTATGGGGATAAATTGGGGCAGCAGATTACTGCTGACATCACTTCTTCAATTAGAGGAAGAGGGAAGATTTGAGGGACATTTTCAGACTGATTATGGAGGGTAGGGATTAGAGGCTGTTAGAAACAGGAGGTCTTTTTCTCCTCCCAGCCTTGGCCTCTTGGAGCTCCATGGACCTCAGGAGTGGATGCTGCTTTATGGGGTGGATTAAGGCCAGTGCTGCTGGTGGCAATGGTTGGATGTGAAGGTCATCTGTTAAATATGGGGCTGGACCACTCTGCCTGTCTTAGGCCCTCAGAAACATTGCATGGGACAGAGGAAGAAATCTGGAGTCTCTGTCCCTGCAACAAATCCTTCAGTGGAAAGCCAGGTCTTCCCCACTGGTTTGGGAACTGGGGTATCCTTGTGAGCAAACACTGAACCCTGCTGGCCTGGGCCTTCTGTTGGGCTGTTTCTTATTGTCTCTGTCTCCACGTATGGTTTGAGGGACATTTAAGTCATCTCAAACACTAATGTCTGCTGCATTCCCTGGAAAAGTCAAAAGGGAGCTAGAAAAGAAGCAGGGAACATCAAGAGGAGGAAGGGGGGGTGTGGCCATCACCACACAGAGGAGTGGACCAGGACCTGCCACCCCAGGCAAACTTCTCCAGTGTTTAATTCCCTTCACTCAGGACCACTCACCTGACTTCTAGGTGTAGTTTATCTACTTGGAGCTTTTAGCACTTGGGGCTCACTTTGCCTTTGTCTGCTCAATTAATCAGCCTTGCAGTGTCAGAAATCTTCTCCTCATGGGGTACTTACAGACCACGGGCAAGTGACCGCCCACCCTCCTCTCTGCTAAGCTGTAGATTGCTAAATGGAACTGCAAAGAGATTTTTTGCACCCCCACAGGTGCTTACAGCCATTTTTTAGACCTCTCCTATGTTCTTACAAGTCTCCCTGGGAAGCTTAAACTGAGCCTGACACTCCAGGAATGTTCCCATCAGTGCTGGACACAGATGTAGCTGCACACCCACTGTCTCTGGAGCAGATGCACTCCCTGTTTGCAAGAAGCTGAAGCCAAAATGTTTCACCTTTTATTCCTCAGCTGCTGAGGGAGCATCCTCCCTTATTCTCACACATACCTTTCACTCCTGCATCTCTTCCACAGCAAGACTCTCAAATTGCAGTGAGACTCTGGTTTCTCCTCCACCAAATGCCAAACAATTCTTATCTTTGCAACATATGTGCAGTAACTGTTGTTTTGTGGCAGAAGGGAAATCCACACGCTATCCAGCCACTGCACCTGCCTGCTTGGACTGAATTCCCCTACCCGTGTTTGCTCACTGGAGTTAAGCAGGTCCTGGGCTGGGAGACCAGCTGGGAAATCCAGTTATTACAGGCACAAACAAATGAGCAAGGGGAGGAGATGGGCAGCAGCTCCTGTTTGACCACAACCGAGGGAATTTGGCAGCTCGTGGTCCTGACTCTTTATTTTAATTCCAGTCAGTTCATGATGGGAGAAACTGGAGCCAGCCAAAGGAGGTGGGAGATAGGATGTCCCCCACCCTCCAATCTGGACTTCTGACACATCTTGTCTGGAGTGCAGGACTAATGCAGCAGTTTGAGGTGGCCACCCTGGGGTCTGCAGACTGTCCTGCCTTCCTCCTGCTCCACCGTGGCCTTTTCCACCACTGAGGGGCTGTCTGAGTGGTGACTCTTTGTCTCCAGACTCTAGGCAGAATGTCTGGCAGCCTCTCAGAGGTGTGATTTTGGCCAGGAAAAAGGAAGGGCCAGGTGAAGGGATGGGTTATCCAAGGTTTAGGGTGTTTAGCAGGCAGTTTCCTGCCCAAGAAGTGCTGTGGAGCTGGGTCCTTTCTGGGAAGGTGAGAGATGAGACCCCCTGGATGCCTCCATCCTGCCCTTGGTGTCTCCCAGAAACTCACAGAATCCTAGAATCACAGAAAATAACAGGAGAGACTCCCTGAACTCAGAACCTGATGTGTTTTAACCAGCTGTACAAAAACAAAGTTCATTTTCAAGGGTTTTTCTTGCAGTTTTCTTGGGGTTCTTTCCAGTTGGCAAACTGCAGTGGACAAAACCCCAGCCTAGATAAGCTGATAGGTATATTCATGAACAACTGGAGGGTATCACACTGCCTTCTGCAAAAGCTTTGTTTGGGAAGGTCAAGTTGCAGGGTATTATCTCATATTTATGAGTGAAAAAATCCACAAGGTTCCTAAAAATCAGGAAAAAAGGGTGCAATTATCTCACCCATTGCAGAAGAATTATCTGTGCTGATTAAGCTGTCGCTCATTAGCTCACCATGCTTATCAAGCCACCAACCAGCAATGCCTTTGACCCCAGCAGGAAGGATAGCCCAGAACATTTGGACCCCCTTGGATCCCGATGCCCCCTTTTTTCCTTTTTTTTTTTTTTCCC
>NW_009952983.1:801932-808137 GCF_000747805.2 Chaetura pelagica | reverse complement strand
TTTTGTGCTGCTGTTCTCTGACTCCTGAGTGCTTGACATACAAGAATTGGTGCATCCTTTTGCTGCATCCCTAGCAGGAAAAAACTCTGACAGCACCTGTGATAAAGGTTGGGCCCATGGGCCCATACTCCAGATCACCTCATGGCCATCCTACAGGGCTTGCCCAACTGATGCTCAGATAATTGGTGCATTCTTTTGCTGCATCCCTAGCAGGAAAAAACTCTGACAGCACCTGTGATGTAGGTTGTATTTGACCCTGGGCCCATATTCCAGATCACCTTATAGCCATCCTACATGGCTTACCAGCTGATGCTCAGATGTGAGCTTGAAGCAAGCTTTGGGGCATGCTATGAGAAGACACCTGCCTTGGGGCTGTTTTAACATGTGCTCAGTTGTGTCCCAACTTGTCACATAGACAGCTCGGGCAGAGTGTTCTTCCCTCATCTGCTCTTTTGTTGTTGGGCTCCAGCTCCTTGTGGTGACAGACAGATTGAGTTTGAGGTCCTTCTTATAACATCTTCTACAAGGCAGCTTGAACATGGGCCTTGTGCAATGCTCTGGCCCCACGGGTGCTGAGCAACTGGGGATGTGAATGGGCAAGTCAGGTCTGGGTATATGCCAGGATTTAATCTGGATTTAATGTAATCCATTTAATCTGTTTCCTAGTCTGGCTTTCTACAGGAAATGGAGCAAAAATATCTTGATTCTGGTTTTGTGCTTCCTGACCTCTAAGGAGAACTGCAGGACTTGTAGAGACTTTCAAGCAAGGGGACAGAGCACGTCCAGGAGCTTTGCTTGCAAGAGCATGTACGGAAAGCACAAGTCTGTTTGAGCCCTGGGGATGCTCCTGTCACCCACAGATCTGGACCTGCTGAGCTTGGACATCCTCCTCTCAGGCATGAACACACTGAAGGGAACAGGGATGAGGTTTGGCAAAAGCTTGTTTGTTGAAGCTATGGAGAACCTCACTGTCCCAGCCTGAATTTTATTTTATTTTTACAAGAAAGCTTACTGAAGGAAAAAAAAATCAGTAAAAAGAAAAATTGGCTTCATCCTGGCTCAAACCAGGACAGAGACTTATGCTGAAATGGTCCAGCCATTACTGAGAAGGCAAGAGAAAAATTACTGTGTTTTGCTCCTATGTGACAAAAATACTACCTCTAGGACTGCCACCCACTGGAGCAAGGACTAGGAGGGCTAAGCCAGAGTTTGTGAAAAGCAACCCAGTCCCCTCAGACTAACAACCTCAAAATCCTGCCCATGTGCTAACCCTGCAGCCCTTTCCCCTCCAAAATTTGGATTTAGTACATTAGAGCTCTCCAGGTAACACGAACTGTCCCAGAAGTGGCATGTTCTGACACACCTCTAGCAGACCTCACCTGTGCAGGGTAGTTTGTGTCTGGGGGAAGCAGGAGTCCCATGCAGGTCCCTTCACTGGAAGGTTTAGCAGCATTTTTGGAAGGTGCAATTCTTGTGCTGCTTGAAACTCAAGCAAATTTCCTGAGCATGACCCTCAGCTAATAGAGCTGATCACAGCTTAATAAACAGGAGTGAAACCAAGAGGGCTGGATGAAAAATTATCATGAAAACATGAAAAATTATCCAATAAGTTTTACTGGAACTATGAAAACAAGTGAAGAAGGGAGAGTTTGAACCACTTGAAGACTCTGAAGCGCCATCTGCTATTGCAGATCTTCAGCTACATGCTGTGTTAGGCCACCAAGGCAGAAGATGGCAATTGATGTCCTGTGTCTGTACCTAAAAGAAGGATGAAAAGCACTTAAATGTGTTTGGTGGTGGTGGAAAGTGTTTCCTTCTTGCAAATACTAAGCAGAGCTTAGTAGAACTCAGAGGTCTGGGGATGAAGGGAACGGGGCCCTCATGTGGTGCACCAGCTGCACACGTGAGAAGATGGTTCCTGAGACAATTGTGGAGTCACTGTGCAGATCAGACACCAGACCCGAGTCTGCCAGTGAGACTTGTGAATAGATAAATAGCATTAGTTTGAGGAAATCAGGTGTGAAAACATAGTGGAGACTGTCAGAGTTCTGGGAAACCCACCTGAGACAAATGGGATCTTCTCTTATCTGGAGTCTGGGAAACCCACCTGAGACAAATGGGATCTATGACTATTTTCTTATCTGGAAAAGAAAATGCAACTGACTTTTGAAATAATGAACAAGCTGTCCCGTGAGTGGTGGACTCAAGCTCATTTTCCTGTGGATCTCAGCCCCCAGATTCTCCCAGCCCTCTCTCCATAACCACCCCTTCCCCATGCCAGGTGCCAGCCATCCTGATGCCAGCAGCCAGGCTGTGCAGGTAGCCAGGCCAGCAACCCTGGTGACACCTGCCCTCCTCCTTCCTCCCACTGCACACACTGATTTGGGTATCTCACCTCCCCCCAGCTCTGCACAAAATGGCTGAGACTGTAACGACACCTGGGAGACCTTTCTTTTGAATTTTCTTGGGTTCACATGGCACTGGGGGTATCACAGCAGAAGTGCAGTGTGTCTGCATGAAGCTTGGTCCCTGGGATGGCCAGGGTGAAGAGAAGGAGCCGCCTCTGTGGTGTATCCAGGTTCCCAGGTTCCCTGGTGCTTTGGGTGACCAGCCACATCCAAACATGTCCTTGGTGGCCCATCCTGGGCCATTCTCACAGCCCAGTTGGGTGCAGCTGGAGGCCACTTGCTTCAGCAGTATCAACCACGTGCACTTGCAGGATGGGGCAGTGAGAGGACCAAGGCAGAGGGACACTGGCTGGACCAACAGGTGCTTTGATTCCACCTTATTCCACATAGAAACTCCCTCTACACCACATCCAGCTACAGCAATCATGTTGCTGCAACTGTGTGATCCCAGCCTGCTCTTCCCCCCCCCAACCAAAACCCACCAAACCAACCACAAAAACCCCAAGAAGTCATAAAATGCAGCTTATCCAAGCCACTTCAGAACAAATCAAAGCAGCATAATCTTCCTCTCCGTGCTTCGCAGGGCAGGCACACACTGCCCGTGGAAATACTGCCAAACTTCTTGTTCAAATACAGAAGCAGGGTTTATTTGTCTTGTTAATGGTCCCCACGAGGACCTGCTCTCCTTACACAGGGATATTGTTTACGGCGAAGACCAGGCTGGCTACTTTGCCATTAAAATTCCACCCCAGCCCAGCGCTGACAATATTGAAGCTTTGCTAAATGTGTAGACACGTCAGTTCATTAAATGGCTGCTGCCTGTTGTTACACAAGTACAGCAGTTGAGTGCTTTCTGTATTAACCTTATCACCCGATGGGCAAAAGAAAAGGTTTAACTAAAGCTTAGGACTAATTGAACGGTATTTTCAGTATTTTCTTATGTAAAACTGGTTCTGGTCTATTGTTTTTATTTATTTGCAATAACCGTGCTCATTCAAGTTTGTAATGACACTGCCATGGGTGAAGAGAATTTGCTTTAAGTATTATTCTCTCTTTTCCTATCTCCTGCCTCCTCTAAACTCTGTCTCTCAGGAGAAAATCTGCAACGGAGCCTGGTAAAAAGACAACTCTCTAAGTACACAGCCATTGGGGGGGGGATATGTCCTCAAGTTGTGGTATAAAACATTACTTTAGAAGTTCCTGTTTATTTTCTCTGCCTGCCTTGGGTATTTCCTGTCGGGATGAGGTGGAGCATGGAGGAGCATGAGGAGGAGATAAGAGAGGATAAACCTCCCGTGGAAAGGTGGGAGACGTCTCACCAGGAAGATGCTGCACAAACCATGAGCACTTTCTTTGCTCAGTTGCCACTAGAGTATGCTCTCGTGCTGCAAGTTCCAGGGATTTTTAAAAAATAAACCACGATGTGTGCACAAGACCATCTTTTAAATGCTTTCTACTTGCCCTAGTGTGTTGTGTTGTTGTTTTATTCTCCTAAGCAAACCTTTTTTCTTTTTGAGGCCATCCTCGAGGCTTTGAGGAAGGTGGGAAGGCCACTGTGCATGGCTCTGTGGTGAGGTGAATCTATCTTGGCTTTGGACAACTCTCAACTTCCTGAGCAGGAATAAAAACAGTCAAAAAAAATTAATAAAATCTGCCTGGATCTCAGAAAACCAAAAAAGGAGGGTCCACATGTCCTTCTCATCTTGGACAGACCCCCGGGTCATGCCTGGAGAAGAAAGGGGAGACAAATCTTGTTAATTGCTAGATTGCTGCTTACAGAAGAAAAACAGAAATGAACTCTCCAAAGTGCTGGTGCCAACATGAAGTGTGTCTCTAATCCTGGCCTTTCAAAGGGTGGGGGTTATTCAGTGAGATCAAGGCTGTCATGAGCTTACAGCTAAGTACTTTGTCCCTGGCACCCTAAAAGTTCCAGCTTCTGCACGACAAAGATATAAAACAACTTGCAGGACAATTAAAGAATAGTTTGTCCTTACTATATTATTACCAGCCATTCTTCCAGATTTTGATATTGACCTTTAAATTGCTGCCTCCCCATCAATATCATTGTAATCAGTCATGGTTAACATTTGTCTTTGGATGCCTTTTCCAAGTGAAATACAAAGAAAGAAAAACACTGCAAAGAAAAGAGCCACATTTTTTGATAAAGAGCCTCGCCACCAGCCCTGCTTTCACACACAGACTGTGCACTTTGCTGCTAAAATTACATTTTAGCAGCCCCAACGGGTGAGGGAACAATGACCCCTCTGATTACCATAGTGACAATGGCTGGTGCAGGATTGCAACGTGGCTTTTTCTTCTCCCCGATGAACCTTGGCCAACAAAGGCAGAAACCTGCCAACGAGTTGAGTATTTTGAGGCTCACTTGGTCACCACAGAGCCGAGGGGTTGCCTTCTGGATAGAAGGCAGCCACGTGGGCCCAGCTGTTGTTCAGCCAGTGTTTATTCCCTCAGATTCCAGTTCCCTTCAAGCAACACGATTAACTTCTGAGTGGGTCGCAACTTCAGCTTCTTTTGCGGGCTCTGTATGGAGCAGCTGGAGTGTGTAAAAAAGAACTTCCCTAAATTCCCTCAATGTCTTTCTTGGTTTCAGATTCTGCCTTTTCGGGGTTTTTGTGCTGCCTGTTTCAAAGGCCCCTTTGGCATCAGCTTCTGCAGTCCCCAGAACATGATGGGTGGTTTCTCAGTCGTGTCAACCCTTCACCTTTTCTCTTCTTTTTATCTCTTCTTTAATAAATGCAAACCTATTTTTTCCAATGTCTCCACTTAGATCTAATCCAGAAGGCTGTTTATTATCCTGGTTACCCTCTTCGATACCTTTTCCATTGGCATCCAAAAGCCTCTCCTTAATCTGCCTCAACTCTCCAGGCACGGCCTCGCTGCTCCGTTGTCCGATCCCATCATGATTTCCATGGATGTGTTTTAGGTCTCAGGGTGCTATTTGCCTTCCTCCACTGCTCCTGCAGCGGGAACCACTGCTTTTCATATTCCACACTCAATCCTTTTCTCCCCCAGCACCTTGTGTAACCCTTTTTTTCAGGCATAAATCTGTAATTCCCTGCCTGCTGCCCCGCTCGGACCCGGGGCCCTGAGGCAGCTGAAGGGCAGGGGGTTGAGGCCTGTGCCCTGGGGCTGGGCCTGGCAGCCCCCCCAGCCCCAGAGATTGGAAATGTCATTGAAAAATTGGTGTTTCCAGAGGCTTGGAGCAACCTGGCCTGCTGGGAAGTGTCCCTCCCCGTGGGGTGGGCATGGAAATGGATGATTTGGAAGGTCCTTCCCCAAACCCCATGTACCAGTGCAGGTTGGGGGCTGAGCTGCTGGAGAGCAGGGTAGGAGAAGGGGACCTGGGGGTCCTGGTGGGCAGGAGGATGAGCATGAACAGCAATGTGCCTTTGTGGCCAAGAAGGCCAATGGCATCCTGGGGTGTGTTAGAAAGGGGGTGGTTAGTCGGTCAAGAGACGTTCTCCTTCCTTTCTATTCTGCCTTGGTGAGGCCACATCTGTGTCCAGTTCTGGGCCCCTCAGTTCCAGAAGGACAGGGAACTGCTCGAAAGAGTCCAGGGCAGAGCTACGAAGATGATTAAGGGAGTGGAACATCTCCCCTATGAGGAAGGGCTGAGGGAGCTGGGTCTCTTTAGCTTGGAGAAAAGGAGACTGAGGGGTGACCTCATCAATGGTTACAAATATGTAAGGGGTGAGTGTCAGGGGGACGGAGTTAGGCTCTTCTCAGTGATGACCAGTGATAGGACAAGGGGCAATGGGTACAAACTGGAGCATAGG
>NW_009952983.1:785917-801063 GCF_000747805.2 Chaetura pelagica | reverse complement strand
GGGCTGGTGTGTTGCTGCTACCCGTGGGGTTGCTGTCACCCCTCAGGGTTGCTCCACAGGGGCTGTTGTGTTGCTGTCACCCCGTAGAGTTGCTGTCACCCCACAGGGTTGCACCCCCCATAGGCACTGGTGCTTTGCATTTGCTCTACAGGCTGGTCCACCCTATAGGGGCTGGTGCGTTGTGGCCTCCCCACAGGGCCAGGTGCCCCCCAGGCTGGTGCATCCCTGACCCCCTGTTCTGGATTGTGTGTGCATCCTAGAGCCAGGGATCCCAGGGTGCTGGCCACACTGAACCTGCTTCATTGCCCCACGCCCTGGGGGGGCCTGTCCAGCTTGGTCACCCCTTGGGGTTGGACCTCAGGCTGCCCTGATGCTCTCCCCCCACCAGTTTATCTTACAGTGACCTCCCAAGGTTTCAATTTAGTGGTTTAGTGGTGGACTTGGCAGTGCTGGGTTCACAGTTGGAGCTGATGATCTTAAAAAGGCCCTATTCAAACAAAATGACTCTGTGATGGGTGTTTGGGCCATCGCTGTCTCTGGCCTGTGTGTCTGCAGCCAGCACAGCACTGAGACCTCAGGATCTGCCTGTCTGGAAGTGTGACCTGCCCACAGTGACAAACTGTCCAGTGTTTTGTGTTTCGTGCTGCTGATCCCACCAGATGGGACAAAACTCTGTTTGGTCCTTCTGTGGTTTGGCTGGTCTTGCTTAAAAACCTCCTTCCTTCCTTCTTTAGCATATGTGTAGTTGTGGTTTGGGAAAAGGGGGGCTGGGGCTTTCTAGGGGTTGCTCTGTTACATTTTTTTGGTGGATCAGGTACCTTGTTTATGTTCCTTCTTTCATATCCCAGAAGAGTGTTGAGTGGGCCTGTTGAACTCCCTGCCTCTTGGCCATCACTGGTTTCGAATCCAAACCCTGCATAGAATCCCCTGCAAATAAGGGGACTTTTAATGGATACATGTCTTTTACAGCTTCAGTGTGTGTAGAGAGAAAGAGAGAGACTTGTTTTAACTGTGAGTCTTTGAAATTTGCTGCTAGTTTAGAGCTATGTGAGAAGTGCCACGTGGTCAAAGCAGGATGGTTTTGTCTCCCTGAGTGTAAGGCAGCAGGTATCCTGTGTAGCTCTTCCCACACAAATGTGAATTTGGGGGTTGAAGGGAGGCTTATTTGATTTAAAAATAACAGGAGGGAGCAGTGTTTTCATTCCATCAAGCTCATCCTGGCTCTCAGAGCAGGGATTTTGGCATGTAGATGTGCACCGGTGCAACCTTGTGGTGTCCATTTTCCCTGTTCCCATGTTAGGATTAGAGGGATCCTGTTGTCAGAGCTGTATTGAAAGAATTTCCTTTTAAATGTCTTCTCCACAGAGCTTGCATCTCGTGCTCTTGTCAAGGTGTTCAGGCATGCCCTGGCTGTTCTGCACCTTGAAGGCTTTTGCTGCTGCTCCCAAGTTTGTACCAGGGCTGGTTTGACTCCTGGTTCCATCAATCAACACATGATGATTGATCACCTTTATCACCATTTATCTTTTATCACCATTTTGTCTTTTAAATTACTTCCTGATGGGAAACACATATCTATGAGTACACAGTCTGCCTGTGCTCTGAGCTGTCCTTGCTGTGCAAAGCCTCAGGAACCTGGTTTTTAATTGTACTTGAGCTTGGGTTTTGCCTCCAGGAGGGTGGTGAGACCCTGGCCCAGGTTGCCCAGAGAAGCTATGGCTGCCCCATCCCTGGCAGTATTGAAGGGCAGGTTGGATGGGGCTTGGAGCAGCCTGGGCTGGTGGGAGGTGTCCCTGCCCATGCAGGGGGTGGGACTGGATGATCTTGAAGGTCCCTTCCAACTCAAACCAGTCTGGGATTCTATAATTTTATTTGATGTTGTGGGGTTTTTTTGCATGTTCTTCTAAATCTGCTGCCTGAGTTGCATGTGTTTGCTGGAGATGAGCTTGTCCCCACTGTCCTCTTAAGCTTGTCCCAGCCACTGATGACCTTGCTGCCTTGTCCTAAGATTTTTTTAGTAGCTTTCCTGCTTTATCATGGTCTGAAGCAGCCCATGGGATGCTTCACTGCTGCCACCTGGCCGGGGTCCCCTGGAAGGTCTCTGCACAGCCCCTCTCGAGGTGATTAACTTGCCTGTGCCTGTGCACAGGGCTCAAACTTACACCATCAAAAGCACTGAAGCTACTTGAGTGAGTAAAGAGTTGCTTAAGGATTTGCTGTATCTGCTTTCAGGCAGGGAGCCTATTATTACAGTATTTTTTTTAAGCTATCCATATATTTTTAATTGTTCCCAAAGTTTGCAGTAATCCTAAAACGTGGAAGGCAATAGGTATTTTCATTGCCAGCTTCCTCCTGTTACTCAGTGTTATGATAAAGAAATGAGAGAATGAGTTTTAGAGCTAATTCAGAAACATCCACAGAGGTTAAAACAGCTTAGAAAAGGATCAAATAAACTCAAGTTAAAAGAAAAAGAGAAAGAAACCAAAACAAAACCCCCCAAAATCCCCAACAAACCCACACCTTCCCTCTGATGTTTCAGACCTCAGCTCCCAGCCTTGCTGGGGATAAACCAGTTTTCAGGCTGTGCTGGGACTGTTGCCTCAGCACCTTGTTGGGGAATCAAGCCAGACAGTCAGAAATGTACTTACACTAAAATTATGCAGGAATAAATTCTTCTATTTGAGCCAGCATCTGGAGATGCCACAGGTTGTTTTCGCTTTTGAGAAGTGTATTAAAATCAAGTTTCTGGATGCTGGAGTCCACCTTGATGTGTTTCTGCACTTTTAGAGCCCCTATCTCCACTTTTAGAGCCCATATCTCCATTTTGGAGCCTCTGTCTTCACCTCCATAGTCCAGAGAGGCTGTAGGTGATGCCCAGGTATGTATGTGAGAGATGAAGAGTTAACCTGACCTGAAAAGGTGTGTATTAAGTGCTCCTTTTGATTTTCCCAGTGGATTTCGACAGGTCTGCAGCCTGGGAGCTTGTTTTTGCAGGTTTTCTTCCTTATTTTCCATCTGAATTCTTACAAGGCAAGGTTGTGCTCTTGGCTTTCTGAGCCTGGTAGTGGCATTCATGGCATTCACCAATATTTTATCAAATTATTTTGTAGCTTTCTTGTTGGCTTGTGCCTGTGTTGCTTGGGGGTTATTCTTGCCCATGATACCAACCAGTATCGTGGCAACGTGTGTGAACTTCATCTTTAGCTGGTTTAGGTGCGTGTGTGGCTCCAGGAGGACTTTAATGAAGGTGAAGCCATGCCTGGCTCAGGAGCAGCATCCCCACCCTGCCATGGGTGATGGACATCCACCATTAGCCACCTTCTGGCATAGGGAACCCCCAGGATGCTGAACACTAGGGTTTCTTTTATTAGATCTAAGGTGAGAGAAGAATTTTGATTGGAAAAGACCTTTCAGATCTAGTCCAACCATTAACCCAGCCCTGCCAAGGCCACCACTGCCCCATGTCCCTCAGCACCACATCTACAGGGCTTTGAAACCCCTCCAGGGATTGGGACTCCCCCCCTGCCCTGGGCAGCCTGGGCCAGGGCCTGACAGCCCTTTGGGGAAGAAATTGTTCCCACTATTCAATCTCAACCTCCCCTGGCACAACTTGAGGCCATTTCCTCCTGTTCTGTCCCTTGTTCCTGGGGAGCAGAGCTCGACCCCCCTGGCTCCAACCTCCTCTCAGCAGCTGCAGAGCCAGCAGGTCTCCCCTCACCTCCTTGTCTCCAGGCTGGACACCCCCAGCTCCCTCAGCTGCTCCTCCTCACACTTGTGCTCCAGCCCCTTCCCCAGCTTCCTCCTTCTCTGGACACACTTCAGCCCCTCCATGTCTTTCTGGTCCTGAGGGTCCCAAAACTGCACGCAAGGGGATCTGATGCTTCCCGGCCCTTTAAACACTGGAATTACTGAAAATTAAAGGGGTCAGCTTGGGATGGACAGTTTTCCTATTGCATCTGATTTTTTCAGACTGTCTTGCCATAGGTTGAAACTCTCCTAAAATGGAGTAACTATAAAAATAGCTGGTGTTTGCAAGTGTGGAAAATCCCCCTCGAAGGGGCCTTTGTCCAGAACTCCAGGGCTGTCCTCTGGGCTGGCACGGGACGATAGCTGGGATTTTACAGCAGTGACAAACAGTAACAATAGCTTGACTTGTATCTTCCTTTTAAAATACACTGTTTAATTTTAATATTTAAAGGTGCCATTTGTACAATTGATCTCCTTTGTGTTGGATGATAACTAAGTAATAATGTGCAGAAATTAAAATATTGGGAATCGAGTATTTGAAGCCAACTGTGCCCTTAGTTTTGTGTCTCTAATATCTAATGATGGGACAAAACTACCATAACCTTGGCACTTGAAAAATTAGCAGGACCAGTAAGACCAGGCTCCACAAAATCAAATAAAGAAATTTGAAGGAAAGAAGGAAAACCAGGTGTAATTTTTCATTTTGTCACCCTTTGGTTGTGCCCTTCATCCCCGAACGTGCTTGCGCCTATTGAATATATTTAATATACACTGTTCAGGAGCGTTGCAAAATGCTGCAGTGTCAAGTGCTCTAAAAATATCCAGTGTTATTAACAATTTTGTTAGTGTGGATCTTTTTTTCTGGTGGTTATTTGTCCTGGTGTAAAGTACAAATGAAATGCAAAACCCAAATAGTGTTTCTAACGGGGGGCGGCTGCTGGATGCAGCAGGTAAAATCGTTGCTTGTGAAGCAGATGCTGCAAGAATTGCTTTAGCAGCAAGGGAGAGCAGCATTCCCAGACACATGGATACAGATTTGCGCCATCAATGATTCTGTTTTCCCTTTTTAAAACTAGAAAGCTGTGGTTTTTGCTTTTTTTTTCTTTTTAATGGGAAACAACCGGGTTGCTTTAGAGGCAGCGCAGCTCAAGCGTCGCGAACTGTGGTGCTTGGAAGTTATTGAGTCAAATGGTTTTAAATTTAAGACACACGTGCCCAAATGTCTGCATTTTGAATATCTCTGGCTGCTCTTTACCCAACCCTACCTATACTTTTGCTTATCTGTTCATAAAAGTCTCGCAGAAACAGACAAAAGATATTTTGTGCAATGACATCAGAGGGAGAAAATATTCTTAGAAAATTTCATGCTGTTAAATCTCTACAGATTTACAGTTTTATCCAGTCAAATTAATGCAAAACCCCAATGCAAGCATTTGGATTTTGAAAACTTTGGAGGAGTGTCATTTCCTAATAGTAATTATTGGTTTTACATTATTTTTTCACAGGGGAGCTGATCACAGCCGCATATGAGCTTGGAGTAAGTATTAGTTTTATTGTTTAATCAATGCTCTCATTAACAGTTTTAGGAATTAAGGAAGTTTAATTAAGCATGGAGTAAAGTAGATTAATTTATTTTCAAACCACAGTTTTTACTAACTTATAAGTACAGCACGCGACAATTTACTTCAAGTTTTAAATCCAATTAAACTAAATTATAAAGCAAAGGCTTTACTGTATATACAGTAGCTGGCTTATTATCAACCCAAATTTTGTATAAGCTGGGGAGAATAAAATAAATCGGGTTAACAATTTTAATAAGTTTTATTATTTAATAAACTTTATTATGGTGCATGATCCCTTTAGGCAAGACCTTAGGACTGTCAGCGCGGTGGTAATCCGATAGCAGTGTGGTCTTTCAACTTGCTAACCAATAAAATAGTTGAGAAGCTCCTTTTTTTAAAAAAGAACAACAAAAAAAACGCCACCAAAAAAAAGCGCCGTAGCCTTTTGAATGACCCTAATATACTGTGATCCCAAACAAGGAGCCCTTTAAGGCAGGCAAATGAAACGTGGCACCTCCTTTTCTCGCTGCCTCATTGTTAGGGGCGAGGCGTGGAGCCAAATCCACTCAGGAAAAGGAGTTGGGGGCTTCACACGGGTCCGAAGGGAAGGGTCGGGGAGTGGAGCTGCTCGGAGAACCCCCCAGCTCCTGCTGCTGGACCCTGGCGTGCTGCTCTCCCTTTGATTCCACGGGCTGATCACATTTCCCAGCCCCTCACCCCTTCTCATCCCCATATCGCTCTGTCCCTAGGTCGCCCACCCTCCTGGCTACCCTCTCTTCACTCTACTGGCCAAACTGGCCACGGGGCTCCTGCCTTTCGGCTCCCCCGCCTGCCGGGTCAATCTCCTCTGCAGCTTGGTGGGAGCAGCTGCTGCCTCTTTGCTTTTTTACACGGTTTTCAGGTAAAGTTTGGGCTGTTTTTTCTTCGTGTGCTGCTGGCAGGGCTTTCCCCCCTGCTCCGGCTCGGGATGTTTCCAAAGGTTCCCTCTGTTCCCCTCTGGCCTTCGGTCCAGTGTTTTCTCCCTCCCTTTCCAGCTGTAGTTAGTTCTTTTGATTAACCTAACAGTGGTTTAATCTGAATTTGACCTTCTTTCCTGCACAAAAGCTCCTTTTTTTTTTTTCCCTTTCTTTTTGTTTAATAATAATAATGATGATGATGATGGTGATGATAATAATGATAATAAAAGCGCGCCCTTCCCCTTACGCAGACGTTACAGGTTGTTCAGGCTCATTATCACAAATCAGCGCTCTGTTTAACTAACCAGAACTAATGAAGTTTGTCGTTCTTGAGAGATGCAGATGGTCTGTTGAAATTAACAGGATGAGCTTCACCTATCGGGGAAACTGTGAACTTGGTTTAATCGCAGCTCCCGGCGCGGGCGGGTGGGCGGTCGGTGCTGCCCCAGGAGCTGGGCGAGCATCGCTGCCTTCCCCCCTGGCTGCAAAGAGTGGAAGGGGGGGACACCCCGACCCCAGCCCATCCATCTCCTCCAGACCTCTAACCTTGGGAGAAGAGGGAACAATCGGGATGGGCGCGTGCTTGAGGGGGGTGGGTTTTGTTAACCCCGCTCGGCTTTGATGTGCGAGTTCTGGCTGCTCTTAACCTCAGCCTGACCCATATTTGAGAGGATTATTGCAGCCTGTACAAACAATTTCTGATGTTCTTTTTTTTTTTTATTATTATTTTGCAGGGAAAATAGGGCACGTTTTGAGGCTGCAAGCAGGGAAATCAGGAATTATTATCGGGGCATTTCGGGATGAGAGAGGGTGAGGTTATTTTTGACAAAAGTCCTTTTCTCTTCCACCCGTTTCCAGAGCCGTGTCGCTCCTCGGGAAAGTCTTCCCAAGGAGTGAGTGCAACCCAGAAATAAAAGAAGGAATAAATAGGGAGGGGGATTGAGGGGGAAGACCCTGCACAGCCCAAAAGCCCTGAGCTCACTTAAACTTGGGTCCAGGGGGGTCTCTCTGTCTGGCTGCATCTTTCTCTGCACATCACCTTCCAGACAGGACATTAGCTCCTAAGCACAACGTCTGGAATTGCTTAAGTAATTCCTAAATATTACAGGCATTTAAGTGATTGCTTTTACTATTGGGTAATACGTGTAATTAAGTCAACATTATTTAATTTAATATCCTGTATTTTACAGCCTATTTGCGGAGCTGGAAGTGGGGCTGCCCTCCTGTGCAGTGCCTGGCACAGCATCAGAGCACAATTTGGTTTTGTTACATTAAAAACTCCTTCAAGGAGTTACTAAATGTTTTTAATATTGGGTTCTGATTTTTTTTTTTAATTGTGACTGTTCCCATTATTACAGTTACTGTGAAGATCTGCCCTCCTTTTTAGTTTTAACACCAACGTGACAGTTCCTTACGTGCCAGTTTTGTGCCTGTGAAACGATGCCATCGTCGCTTTAGAGAAATAAAAATACAGGAGAGAAATAGCCAGCTAAATTTGGGAATTATCTTTACATTTCTAGAGGTCTAATATATTTTGTTTATTTTTTAATTGGATTTGGAAGATGTGACTTCTGTCAAAATTAGAACTTGGACGAAAGAACGGAAAACCGGGAACTGAGTGATGATAGAAATTGTTAGGACTTATAGAAAATTATTTCATAGATACAAGGCATGGACAGAATCAATTACTCAGCCCAGCAGCAATTGATTTTTTTTGGAAAAGAATTGTAAGGTGTTGTGGATCAGTTTTATTTCCAAATTGCAATGTTAGGCTTTTCCGTTTAAGCACCTTAGAACTGATTTGGTTTTTTATGACGTTCATTAATTAAAACAAAAAACAACAAACCGTTTCCTTCTATTGCCATCTACTTTTAAAGGAAAAATGAACTTTCAGAAAGTGTTTACTGGCACCATCGGTGTGAAAACTCTGGGCTAGTCCGTGCTCACAAAGGAACTAACCAGGTCTCTCAAATCCCCCCAGAATTTTTGTGCTTTAATTAAAAATGAGCTGATGGGTCGAGCCTGACCAGGTACGGCAGGAGAAATAAGCACCCGCATGGAGGTGTTAATATGAAAATATGGAGATGTTGGGAACACAAATAATTGATGAAGTACACATCCTTGGGGAGCAACACAGTTCAAGTGGCAAATCTCTCTCCTCAAACAATAGCCCCCTTCAGGGGGGAGGAAGCCATCTCTATGGTAATGGGGCTGATGCTGCCCTATTGATCAAGTGGAAGAAGACATTAGACAATGTCAGTTGGGTTGTTACAATTTCATTTGTTGTCTGACCTGAACTTAACCTTAAAAACCTTTCTTTTCTCCCCACCAGCCAGGCAGGGTTGCTGTTTACCCTCATGGGTTTTTTTTCTGGGCCTCCCAGCATCCCCCTACAGTAAAATCTCTCCCTTTTTTTCCCCACTGACTCTTTTTGGTTAAGAAGCGTTTCCCAAATTTATTCCTTGGCAGGTCGGGACAGGGTGGTTGTTGTGTTGGTTTTTTTTTTACTGCTTAAGGAAAGAGTTGTGGTTTCCTCTGTTTGGGATGTTACAGCATGTGTGGGATTAGGATTGGATTTATTCCTAGAACAGATTTCTCCTCTGGCAGGTGATGGATGGTGGGATGCTTCGTGCAGGCACCGCTGGAATCGATAGGCAGCAACCCCAGCATCTGGTTTCCTTTCATTATATCTTATCGCATGATATATTATAGCCTATCATACTATATCACATTATATTGTTAATTTAATTATATTATTTTTTTAAGCCTGGATTGTGCTTCTCAAAGCAAAGTTGTGTCAAACCACATCAGTGCAAAACCCCCTTTTGTCGGAAATCCAGACTAGCACCAAACGAGCAGTTTCTTCATTTCAATCAGTTCTGAGACTGGGTGCTTTTTTTTCCCTCCTCCTCCACACTCTTGATAAATTGCTTGTAATTATCATAAAATGGCATTTACAAAGAGTTTTCTCGGACTGCTTGTAACTGAAGCAAATAAATTCATCTCTGCTTTGAAAGAGGGGGGAGCAGCTTTCTGTTTTTAGGAGGCAGCGAGTGCGGCTATAGGATTGTTTCTTTAAACAACTATTTGTTTGTTTTACTGTGGGAGGCGAAGCAAGTTTACAAAGCAAACCAATTATCTTCTCATAATATGATTGCCAGAGTGTCATTTTCTGCACAGAGGCTGTGTTCTTTGCATTCTCTGTTGAAAAAGAGAAGCAGGATGCTTTCCCCTGCTTTCAGTGCATTTATTTTTTTTCGGTGTATACCTTTCATAGCTTGGCTGTTTGTCTCTATCTAAATATGCAAAGCTAATTTATTACAGGGGCAGGAGCAGAGTAGAAGGTGTCATTGCCCAAGTACTTCTGGTAAGTTTTTGCCAGCTTTATTCTGGCTGATTTGCACAGGGGTTTTTGAAAAGGAAGGAAATGTTGCATTAAATTAAATTGTTCACATTTCTTTGGTTTGCTGTTCTGTGTATCAAATTAAGTTTGGACTAATATATATATATTTTTTTATATATACATATGTATATTCCCTGTCCCCTAAATCTTCCAAACAAAACATTGTGGGTGTGTATGAAAGCTGAAGGCAGCTTTCCTCCCACTGCCAACAGAAAGGAGTGGTAGGCATGTTGTTTAATTAAAGAATCAAATTATTGTTTTGAAATCATCAAGGTGTTTTGGAAATGGCTCTTGACCATCCTGACCACCCTGAGGTTTCTTGCTCCAGTGCCTCCTGCAGCTCTTGTGGGGAAGTCCCTGAGAAGGATCCAAGTGTCTTGGAGCATCAGGAGGATGGGTCACCTTCATGATTCTCCCCAGAAGGACCTCATGGCTGATGCTCCCCTAAAACTAATTGATGCTGGGAAAAGTTGTCAGCTATGACAGGTGGGGAAATAATCCATGTCCCTGAGTTTGCTGGAGCAGGAGTCACCCCCCAGGCAGTTTGACTCCTGTTTTTGGGGCATGGTTTGGAGGAGACAGAGGGATGAGAGAGGACTGATACTGCCTGGTATGCCGGTGCCACCTCGACCATCACAGGACATCAAAATATTTGACTTAGGGGAAGGAGGAGTCTCCTTCCAGGGTGTGTGTGAATTTTTCCAGATTACAGATTATCGTAGATGATCACCCTTGTAGCACAGCGTGAAGAGCTTGGCTGTTTCAAAAGCAGCTGGGCTTAGTAACAAGTAGTGAGAAGTTTGAGGAGGGAGAGAAGAAAGGAAGGTACTCGAGTATTAATTTGCTTTTAGAAGAATATCTACTGTGACCTCTGGCTAATGGATCAATATTTTTTTTTACCTTTTCTTTTCCCCCCTTCATCCCTGTAATAAACTGGCGCCGAGTTCACTCTGTTTGAAGACATCACCAAATCTGCTCATTTGCATTGTGCTCTAAAGCGGGCACATGATGCTGCAATAACTGCTTGGTTTTGAAGGGGGAGGGGGGGAGAGAAAAAAAAAAGCAGGGGAGAAAAAAAAGCAGGGCAAAAAAAAAAACCCCAACCCAGCACCCGCGTTGGTTGTGTTTTTTTTTTAAGACTGAAGAGTCTTTTCTGACAGCTAGTCAGAGTTAGAATTAGTTCAAGGAAATGTTAATAATGCACTGCCTGGCTTAATCCCTTTGATATCACCAGGTATCCTCCTGTTCATGGGTTAATTGCTTTAAAAGCAGAGGCAATATTCTGAGCGGTGGGCCGCTTCACCTTTTCACAGCTGTTACCATTGAGTGACAACTAAATCCCATGTGTAAGATGAGGAAGAGCTCAATCTCCAATTGGGAGAAAATTTATGTAAACCGCAATCCCTTCAGAATGTGCGGAAGTCACAGACTTTCTTGATTTACTCTGCTTTTCCCAGAAAGCTCCATTGTTCCCTTCCCTAAGTCCCATCAACCCTTTGTAGCAGAATATCAGAGCGGCGGCAGATAGCTTGAAATATATAAATGCTATCATAGCTCTGATTAATAGCGGCGCTTATGAGTCAAGTCTGATAACGGAGCAGCTCTCCACTCAATTTCAGATACCGCTAATGGAATCTGTCTCCTGCAATTGTAATGTGAGAAGGGCTAATTTGCCATGGAGCTTGGAGCTGTCACCAGCCGGGGATTGGGGGGTCAGATGGGAGCTGCCAGGTTTTTGCCCTGCAGCTTGTATCTCTCGCTTTGAATAGCGCAGCCTCCTGCCTGCCAGGGAGCTGATAGGCCGCCGGAGGGTTTATGCCACTCTCTACAATAGGGAAGGGCTTCATGGGCTGACTTGGTAATTGTGAAACCAGCTCATTTTGTCTTTTTTTTTTTTTTTTTTAATTTTCATTTTATTTTACATTTTAGTCTTTTTTTTTATTATGATGATGATGATTTTTTTTCTTCCACGGCTGCATAATTTCTAAGAAGGGGTTTTGAATGAAATGTCAGATTAGGAAAAAGTTTTTGCAGTTACCCAAAAAAAATCCCACAAAGCAAACCCCCACCAACTTATAAAACATTTAAAGAACTAAAGCAGGTTCCTACTGAGGGTTGGGGTTTTTGGGAAGTGAGCAGTGGTTATTACAGCCCCCTGAGATGTAGGCGTACCTATTTTCTAAGGATAATGAGTCTAACTAATATACCCTTGCAAAGGCACAGGGAGAGAAATCCTCGTTTTTCATGGCTGGAAGCACAGATTTCACAGCTTGCTGGTGGGAAGGTGTGAGGACGGGGTGGTATTTATGAGGTGGCAGAGCCCTACGTGTGTTTTCTCGACCTGTCGCGACTTGTGCGACTCACGGGAGCTGCTCCGGGATCTCTTGGCTTGGTGGGTTTGCTTTTCATTGCCAAACTTGCTTGGGAAGGGGCTGCTGCAGGCAGGCCCTGTTTGTGGCATGGTGCTGGTGCTTGGGAAGGTGTGATGTTTGAGGTTGGGAAGCCCTGATCTTCAGTCTTTTCCAAGCCCCCGTGGAGAGGCTCTCCCCATCCCCGGTGTGCAGACCCACCGAGGTCCCTGCCTGGGGCACCTTGCCACAGGGGCAGCTTGGTCCTCCTGGTGAGACAAGCTGAGGTGGCCTCTGAGGCACTTCTTGCATGTACTGGTGACCTTGACAGGCTGATGCTTAACAGGGAACTGACAGAAACTCAGGAGTATCCTATGGAGGTGGAGTCCTTATGGGACACGTCCATCGTTGTGTCCTTACTGAACACCTCCAGTCCAGCAGGTCATACACAAGAGGGTGCAAGGACCAGCTCCTTTTAGCTGAAATCCTCACCAGCTTCGTACTCCTAAACCAGGTGGACCATCCCTTCTTCGACTGTTCAGTAAAATAATTTTAGAAAAGGGGTAAAACAGTGATGGCAGGCCCCAGCTGGATGTGAGGGCTTGTCCAGCAGGAGCAGTATTCAGTGCATGTGGAGGGGGCTGAAGATGCTTCCTGCTTGTCTTCACCCTGAAGACATTGCAGATCCATGGAAATGTCAAACTTGCATGATGCCAGAGTCCCATTTGATGCAAGGAACAGCAGTTAGTTATAACCAGAATGCTCACTTTGGGGTTTTTGTTGTGATGGGTTTTTTTTCTGGTGGTCCTACCCATTTGCTTGGTTTCTCTTCTCTCCTGGTGGCTTTGGAGACTCAACTGGGATCAGCAAGCCAAGCTGTGCTCTCCTTCCTCCTCCTCCAGCACCAGGAGTGGAGGCTGCAGGCAGGGCTGAAGTGGCTCTTCAGCTCCAGCTCCTTGAGGAAGAAAAAAATCTGGTTTGCTATTCCCTGCAGTACCTGTCCTGGCTCTTCAGTGCTGAGAGCAGGAGAAACTGCCTTTTGTCCATGGAGTGGCTGTGACTAAGAGGCAGGCAAAGCCAGGGGGATTTTGGGGTTTGGGGGGTTAATTATTATTCCTTAGGTCCTAAACTCACGCTTGGATTTTTATTTCTGTTTTGTTTTTAAATAGTTCTTCTATTTCAGCACTAGGGTACCCGCACACTTAAAATGTCTCTGTGGAAAGACTGGTTGTAGAGTCTTCTAAGTCCTGTTCTTTTCAGCATACATGAAAAAAATGTGGGTTTTTTTTTATAAACAAGTGAAACCTTGTAGAGTTAAATTTGAAATGTTGAATCTTTAATGCACTGGTCTGTTCTACCATGAAATAATAGAATAGAAGATATGCTAGATATTATTAATTACTATTAGTAGTATAGAATCATAGACTCATTTGGGTTGGAAGGGACCTTAAAGATCCTCTATTTCTAACCAATATGTGGAGTCAAGTGGAATGGAATAGCATGGAATAGAATTGAATCTTTTAAGGGCCAACTGCATCCTGCCCCTCTGCTCTGCTCTGGTGAGACCTCACCTGGAGTGCTGTGTACAGCTCTGGAGCCCTCAGCCCAGGATAGGCATGGAGCTGTTGGAGAGGGTCCAGAGAAGGGCCATGAAGATGATCAAAGGGGTGGAATGCTAGGATGAGGGAGTTTGGGCTGTTCAGCCTGGAGAAGAGAAGGCTCTGGGGAGACCTTAGAGCACCTTCCAGTGCCTGAAGGGGCTCCAGGAAAGATGGGGAGGGACTCTTCAACAGAAAAGGCAGTGATAGAACAAGGGGTAATGGTTTTAAACTGAAAGAGGAGAGATTTAGGTCAGACATCAGGAAGAAATTCTTCACCATGAGGGTAGTGAGGCACTGGAATAGGTTGTTCAGGGAAGCTGTGGCTGCCCCATCCCTGGAGGTATTCAAGGCCAGGTTGGATGAGTCTTGAGCAGCCTGGTCTGGTGGGAGGTGTCCCTGCTTATGGCAGGGAGGTTGGAACCTGATGATCTTTAAGGTCCCTTCCAACCTTAACCATTCTATGTTCCTTGCTACTGCAAAGCAAAGTCACAGCAGTGCAGAGGCAGAAGCTGCTGGTGAAGGTACCTGGAGCCTGTGCAGGTGTACTGGGAGCTTCTGACATCAGGGTCATCTGCAGGTGTAGGGAGAGACTGAAATAACAAAACCAAACCCAATCCATTGATTAGTTTATTAATGGAGATTTTTAAAATTAGGATATATTTTTTCTTATTCCACTGAGTAAAAAAAAATAAATTAACTGAAGATGCCAGGCTGAGATGAAGTTTTGGAGGGAAGAGAAGGCTGAAATAATCAGCTTATTTCCCGAGGTACAGGTAGGTTTTTCAAGTGTTTAATACATCAGCTTCAAATAGAAAATGCTCCAGTTATCTCACTTTTCTTCTTTTTGAATCCAGTGCCTTAAAACCAGCATTTAATGAAAACATTTTAATTACATTCCAGTTCTCATTCATCTATAGCTTTGTACCAATCATTTAATAACTTCTTGCAGATTATGAAATATAAAATGTCTGCCATTATTTGCTTAAGAAAAAGTAAAAAAGCTGACTGAGTTCTTTTTAATGTGCCTATAGATGTGACCTTGTGCTCTTGACTAACAAAGTTTTACCCAACTTAGAGAGGAGGCGACATTTGAAATCACAAACCTACGTGTTTTAGTAACTGCCACCAAATGAGAAGCTAAAACCTGTAATTACAAAAACAGATTAAAATACCTAATTTCAGTTTTCCCAGTTGTTCCTGCAAACTCTCAATAAAAACCTGCAGCTAAAATATTCCTGATTAAAGCAATTTTCTACCGCCTGTGTCCTTGGACCTGAGGTCCAGCAGCACATTCTTTTACTTGGGAGCCTGAAGAGGAAAACAAAATCATCATCTAATTGTTTTTATAGTCTTGTCCTTTTATGTATAGGGATGCCATGGGAAAATATTTCTCACAAAGGACTGTGTGATCTCTCCTTTGCTGAGTGTTTCTGTCCCCCGGGTGTGTTTTCAGATGATGGGAGTTTCTCCCCTTGTTGGGAAGATTAAGGTTGGTTGCCTGATAGGAAGGGACCTTCTTCCTCCTTGTT
>NW_009952983.1:771406-785862 GCF_000747805.2 Chaetura pelagica | reverse complement strand
CAAACGTACAAGCTGTTCCCTTGGCTTTTTCTCTGGATAAGATAAACAAGCCCAGGAGGCAGCTTTTATTCAAGCTCCGTGATTCCATCCTTCTCCAAGTGGGCCTGTTGGTGAGAGCTGTTGCACCCTTGGGAGAAGTTACTAAGACTTTCCCACTCTTCAATTGGCTGCAAATCTTTCCTTCTTTCTGTGTGCTGATTTCTGTGTGCTGAGGCTGTTCCAGCGATGGGTTTCACTGCTCTGAATGCTTTCTTCTAGGTGACCCAGCCTTCTTCTCTAAAAGATAGTCCCTACCTAGCCCAAGCCCAGGATCCACCCCACACTGGTCAGCCTTATGGCAGGGGTTTGTCCACTTGCTGCTCTCCATAAAGCCTGTCTTCTTCAGACAAGAAGAGGCAAGGCAGCTTAATGCCTACACTGGATGGTTATTGCCATTGCCATGGTTTCATTGTTGGCTCTTGTACCAGTCGTCTGAGCTTTCTCTTGCTGGATCCAAAGACTGGAGGAAACAGTGACTTTGGGGAAGGAGGAGGTTACTCTCCCTGCTCCCCAGAAGCAATGGGGTGAAGCCCTCCTAGATGTTGCTTCATATGAGTTAAGGATCCAGCTCTCCTGGGTCTTTGCTGGGTTTTTTTTGTAGCACCTCAACTGGGTTTGAAAAATGTTGGTTTGGGGGCTATCTTGGCACTAAAGCAAGAGGGATACAGTGCTGGAAAAGTCCTGAAAGCTGCCAGATGGCAGGATGTGGTGGTGCCTGGGGATCCTCATGCTGATCAAAATGAGCAGTATAGCCATGTTAGCCCAGCCATGAGGCAGGGTTGATTTAATTTGGCCCTAGCATCATGCTGATACAGCTGCATAGGATTAATTTCTGCTTATCCTGCTCCTTCTACTTTGCTCTGTGAGCTGTTGCATTGGGTGGATCTGCTGAACATGGGGGGAGAGTCTGCCATGTGGTCTTGATCCTCCTTTGGAGATACCTGCTCTGATCACTTCTCCTTCTATTTTCTTCTGAATCAGCAAAATCAAATCCACCATTTCCGTTGCTGGTAACAGAACCTGCAAAAAACCTCTTGGTCTCCACCTTTCATTTCCCAAAGGTGCTCTCTTGATGTCCTTAAAAAATGCAAGACCTTTCCATTTGCTTTTTTAGCACTTGGTGTAATTTCAGGAGCTCAGTGCTCTGTGCATGCATCCTGCATTCACAAAGTGGGCTCAGCAGCCTGGTTTTCCCATGGGTTTCATGGAAAACTAAAGGTAGTGATGGTTCTATTAACAAACAGATCTATGGGCCGTGCTCAGTGCTGGATCCTGACCCTGCACTGCTCAGTGAGCAGAGGTGTCCCCTGCCCCACATAGCTGGGTTAAGTCTTTAAGCTTTGGGTTGAGTAGCTTTTGCTTAAGCCTCATTTCATAAAACTTGAATCACAGGTTTGAGACTTTTTTTTATCAAGAGGATGTGATTTCTTTCATCTCATTTGAATTCCTGTGATATCCTCGAGTCTTTTCTGGGAAAAGACAAGGAGAATTGGTAAATGATTGGGCCGTTTGCCTAAAATGCTGCTTTTCATCCAAAGGGTTTTTTGGGAGGGTTGTTCTACCTTTTTTTACCTTCTTTCCCTTCAAGAATTTCAAAGGGATTTATAAAGTTGTTTCTGTGTATTTAAAAGTTTATGCTCGTCGAAGGGTTTAGTCAAAACTTCTTGGGATGTTGGTGTGTTGGGGAGGTCTCTTGATTTTGAAGTACATGTGGCCTTGCTGTCCTGCCCTGGCATTAATCTTGAGGAGCAGAATCCACTCTTGACTCAATTCCTGCAGAATTCATTGTATCTTCCCTTTTCTGTTGGGATACCACATCTTCCTAGTGACAGGGAGGAGGAGAGCACAGCCAGAGCCCTTAAGGCTGAGGACTTTGCTGGACAGGTCATGTGTGTCCCACCTCTCCCTTGGAGGGTGTGGGACTCAGGACTGCTGGGCTGCCTTGGTGGGAAAACTGATGGAGCAGTTCATGCCTGTGAACACCTTTTCTGTAGGAACTGGGATGACTTTAAAAAGTTATGTTAATGCAGTGAGTGACAGGTCTTGCCTTGGAGAATTTAATACCAAATACCTGCACCTGTGATGAACCCCAGTGAAGTTTAGACATTGGAAGAGTCTACCATGGTGGCATCCATTAGTGAGCACAGCAGTAGATACTTCCAAGTTTGCCTACAGAAGAGATTCCATGTCACCTTTCTTCAAAAGCTGAAGACACAGGTTTGCTCTGACACTTGTGTCCCACTTGCTGCCAGTTGGGAATGTTCAGAATATTTTTTTTCCCCTTCCATTGATTTTTCCACAGTCTTGCTGCTGAAGCTCTGTGTCACCCTCAGCTTGTCTTGCTCTGACCTCAGACACCTAAGAGCTGGTTTCTTTTTTCCCCACTGTTAACTGAACTGCCTTATTTCTTGTCCTCCAGCCAACTCCTCTGCAGATCTCAAAATGCTTTACAAAGGAGATAAAAATCCTTAGTCCTGTTTTGTAGATACGTGGGGCAACAGCAGCAGAGTGGCTTGTCCCAGACCACTCAGGATGTCTGACATCAGTGGCAGGAGGAGGAATAGAGACCTAGTCTTCCTGAACCCTCATCCTTGTCCTATACTCCCTGTGAACACTGCTTCCAATTTTCAATGGACGAAAAATTCCCATTCTGACTGCACAAGTCCTTCTTTTACATCTACAGAAAGAGGTTGGCTGTACTGAGGTCATTTTGAGAAGGTGGAAAAAAAGTGTGACCTAGGAGTGGAGCCCTTGCTGGGGAGTGCTCTGCCAGCAGCTCCCTCATCTCTGTCTGTGGGAGCTGTAGGTTTTGTTTCCTTGGCCTCCTTTTATCTTGGAGTTCTGTGAGGAACCCCATAAGTGAGTCCAACCTGGATGTCTATTGATGGGCAGAACAGGCCACCTGGAGACTTTAGCTGTGCTGGAGGGCATGGCCAGTATTTAGGAGCAAATTATATGTGTAGCTTGATGAAGAATTTGGCTAGCTTATACTTTTTGGTTTAAACCTGTTGGAAATGTCAGGACTAAATGGAAGTGTGTGCACCTGGAGTGGGGCTAGAAAAATACCCAGCCTGTGGTAGAACCTGGCTTAGTCGTGTGACAGGATTGTGAATTTCTGGATGGGGCTTTGATGGTGCCTGCAGCTCTTTCTGTCTTTGGACAAGGCTTAATTGGGCTGGTTGTGGTGCCCTGCATGGCAGGTTTTCAGGGTGACTCCCTGAAGGGAGGGCTGCCCCTGTTGGGATGGGGTGGGAAGAGCCACTATTGCAGAAGGGGCATAATAGAATTCCTGGGCTAAATCCGATCGTGTGGGCTCCCTGTGCCAGCTGCAGCATCCAGCTGAGTTGGGCAGGCAGCTCCATGGGGAGCATGTGCCATAATCCCAGCTGGGAGCCTCAGAGGTGCCCAGCTTTGGGGCTCCCAGCCATCCCAGCAGCAGGGACTTCACCTGCTTTCTCCGCTGCCTGAGGCTGACACCCATTGTCCCTGCTCCCAACCCTGGCAGCCACCACGTCTTTCCAGGACCACGGGGCATCACAATCCTCACCCACCCCCAAGACACTAAACACCCCCCCAGCACAGCTCTGCTGCTGCTGCCCGGCAGGAATAGCTCTGACCCCCTCTTTATTCCACGCCTCGATGGAGGGAAGGCTGCACCCTTGCTGGCATCTTCAGCAGAGACCATCATCCTGTGAGAGGATTGACTCCCTGGCTTCACACACCACGACCCACTGGGCCAACCTTCCTCAGGGTTTCTGAACCACATTCAAGACTGGAAGTTTTCCCGGCGCTTAGCGAGGAGCAGCCGACTCTTGGGTGCCGGGTGCCTTGCAAACCAAGGAACCTGCTCCCCCTCCTTGGCCACCCTTTCCAGAAGGAATTCTTAGGCAGATATTAACCATATCATGTTTTGGCAGGGTGCTGGGTGGCACTCATCACTGCTGCTGCTACAGTACGTTTAAAAATAAATAAATAAACGATTTTTATTTTTTTTTAATATATATTTTTTTAAAGCACAATGAAGTAGGGTGTTTTGGGGGGTTTTTTGGTTGGAAAAGGAGATTTCATGTTATCTGTGTTTGCAGGCTTTCTGGCTCCTATGCTGCAGGAATCCTTGCTGCGGGGGTGTTTTCATTCTCTCGTCTAACATGGCAATGGTCCATCACGGCGGAGGTTTTCAGCTTAAACAATCTGTTTGTGGGGCTGCTGATGGCTCTCACCGTGCATTTTGAGGAGGCAGCCACTGCAAAGGAGAGATCCAAGGTAAAACGTCTCAAGCAAAGTGAATAAGTATTTTTGTCTGGGAAGAGCCACTATTGCAGAAGGGGCATAATAGAATTCCTGGGCTAAATCCGATCGTGTGGGCTCCCTGTGCCAGCTGCAGCATCCAGCTGAGTTGGGCAGGCAGCTCCATGGGGAGCATGTGCCATAATCCCAGCTGGGAGCCTCAGAGGTGCCCAGCTTTGGGGCTCCCAGCCATCCCAGCAGCAGGGACTTCACCTGCTTTCTCCGCTGCCTGAGGCTGACACCCATTGTCCCTGCTCCCAACCCTGGCAGCCACCACGTCTTTCCAGGACCACGGGGCATCACAATCCTCACCCACCCCCAAGACACTAAACACCCCCCCAGCACAGCTCTGCTGCTGCTGCCCGGCAGGAATAGCTCTGACCCCCTCTTTATTCCACGCCTCGATGGAGGGAAGGCTGCACCCTTGCTGGCATCTTCAGCAGAGACCATCATCCTGTGAGAGGATTGACTCCCTGGCTTCACACACCACGACCCACTGGGCCAACCTTCCTCAGGGTTTCTGAACCACATTCAAGACTGGAAGTTTTCCCGGCGCTTAGCGAGGAGCGGCCGACTCTTGGGTGCCGGGTGCCTTGCAAACCAATGAACCTGCTCCCCCTCCTTAGCCACCCTTTCCAAAAGGAATTCTTAGGCAGATATTAACCATATCATGTTTTGGCAGGGTGCTGGGTGGCACTCATCACTGCTGCTGCTACAGTACGTTTAAAAATAAATAAATAAACGATTTTTATTTTTTTTTAATATATATTTTTTTAAAGCACAATGAAGTAGGGTGTTTTGGGGGGTTTTTTGGTTGGAAAAGGAGATTTCATGTTATCTGTGTTTGCAGGCTTTCTGGCTCCTATGCTGCAGGAATCCTTGCTGCGGGGGTGTTTTCATTCTCTCGTCTAACATGGCAATGGTCCATCACGGCGGAGGTTTTCAGCTTAAACAATCTGTTTGTGGGGCTGCTGATGGCTCTCACCGTGCATTTTGAGGAGGCAGCCACTGCAAAGGAGAGATCCAAGGTAAAACGTCTCAAGCAAAGTGAATAAGTATTTTTGTCTTTTTTTTTTTTTTCAATTAGTTATCACGGGTCTGTTTAATGTCCTGTTCGTTTAGAATCATAGATTCATTAAGGTTGGAAAGGACCCTAAAGATCATCTAGTTCCAACCCCCCTGCCATGACCAGGGAATCCTACCACATAGAATCATTAAGGTTGGAAGGGACCTTAAAGATCATCAAGTTCCAACCCCCCTGCCACAAGCAGGGAACCACCAGACCAGCTTGCACAAACCCGTGTCCAACCTGGCCTTAAAAATTTCCAGGGATGGGGCATCAACAACCTCCCTGGGCAACCCATTAGTGTTCATTTAGTTTTGTCCAATAGAATGGTTTGGGTTGAAAGGGACCTTCAAGATCATCCAGTCCCAACCCCCCTGCATGGGCAGGGACACCTCCCACCAGCCCAGGTTGCTCCAAGCCCCATCCAACCTGCCCTTCAACACTGCCAGGGATGGGGCAGCCACAGCTTCCCTGGGCATTTTGAAGAAAGAAGAAAGAAGTCTGAAGAAAAAAGGTAAAATTCTGGGACTTGGTTCAGCACCTAGGCTGGATGGTGTCCATCCCTGACCTACCTGGATGTTAAAAAATGCCAAACATTGACACACCTCTCCACTTTGCTTAAGGGTGGAGCTGGGACCTGTTGGATGGGTTTGGGCTTGGTTGTTTTTATACACACAGGGTGGAAACAAGAGAAGAAAAATAATTTTCATCTAAATATTTTAGTGCAAAGTTTGGTTTCATGCATCAGAGACTCCAGCTGGGTCCTGGGTGTTTGAGTTTTGGGTTTCAGAGTTGATATTTTTCCTTGGGGTAAATAGATACATTTTACAGAAAATTTTACCTGGTCAGAACCCCAGGTTTCTACTGAGAAAAAACCAACCATGTTTTCAATCAGTTATTCATTTGAAATTAAATGTGCCCCTAAAATAACGCCATTGTTAAAGACAGAGACTTGAAATTTCATGCCAAATTCTCTATTTTATAAACAGACTAGGCAGCCAAATGATATTTTTACTCAGCAGTCTTGTTCTTCCTGCTTCTATTTGCCTGAACATCTGATCTCTCCTCTCACAGACTTGCCTGCTGTGACTCTTGCAAATTGTCTGAATAAAAGGATTTTTGTCGAGCTAGGCTAGAATTTCTGGAGTCTGCAGTGGTAGTTTACTCAGCTTCAGGAGTTCTCAAATAACATGTTTTATCAGTGGTTATAGAGACCTTGTTTCACCACTGGACTTTACTTTTTTCCTTTTTGATGGCTACTGTCCCAGGATCCCAACCTGAACTCAGTGAAGATGGGGTTGGGCATTTTCCAGTCTCCTTCCACATTTCACGTGCCCCATTTCCAACAGAATTTTCAGATGTGATTTTCACAAGCAGTGAAGGAGCTTGTTTCAATGTTTTTTGGGTATCTGGCATCCCATGCCTTAAAGAAGCCAGGCTGCCAGCAGCAAGCTCACAGAGCTTTTCATAAACCAGATTGTCATGCAGACATCTTCAAGGGTGTGCTCGGAGTTCATCAATATACTTGAAAAATTGCTGAGGTTGTCCTGAGTCCCACAGGGCAGCTCTGAAGGTGTCAGAAGTTATTGCAGGTGCTTCCATGACATGGCAGTGTTCAACACTGAGTGCTGGGCAGTCAGTTAAAAATTACCAGGTGATCCCATGCCAAGGCAAGTGTTTGTATCTTACACACCATCCTCACCAGTGACTGAAATAAGGAATGATGCTGTAATGATAGATGGAAGAGCTCCTCTCCTTAGGGATGGCTAAGGAGGTGAGGATGGGTTCTCAAACAACATTTGTGGGATTCTGGTGGCTTTTTACCCACTAGAGGGGCTTGACTTCAGGTTGTAACATGGACCAAGTGGCCAGTGATGGGAGGAGGAGGAGACAAATTCAAAAGAGGAGCAGTGTCCAATGGTGCGCTGACCCAGGGTTTCCACAGGGAGTTGCTCTTGTAGCCTTTTCCTCCCCCAGTGAACAAAGAGGACTCAGCCACCACTCTGAAGTTTGTGTAGCCCTGACTTTAGCCCTCTGTGCCTGAAGAAGAGGAAAAACTTATTCCTGTTTATTTAAAATGAGGTCTTTGTATATAATGGCATTATTTTAGGGTATGGCTTCTGAAAATGTTGCATTGTTGGGAGCTGATGCTGCATGATCTCCCTGTGCAGCAGAGCTTGAGGAACTGGACCCCATCACATCATTATGATGTGATGGTGCTCCATGGGGTTTCTGCATACATGGAGACATAGCTGGACACTTTTTAAAAGAATGTTTTCTGTTAAACAAGTAAAATCTCCCTGTAAATAGTAAAAAAATAGCCTGTGTGGTCTGGATTACAACTGACCAGCGCTCACTGATGTATTTGCCTTTCTCTAAGAGTCCATTGGGCTGCACAGAAGCTCTTTTGGTCTCTGGATGTTTTTGCAAACTGTAAAGAGTGATTGTGAATGTGTTTGGTTTTTTTCTTTTCCCTTTCAGATCTCTAAACTTGGTGCCTTTTGCTGTGGGCTCAGTTTGTGCAACCAGCACACAATAGTGCTTTATATCGCCTGTGTTGTGCCTTGGGTTCTTGCCCGGCTTCTCAGAAAGATGGTGGGTATTTTGCTGACCCAGAACTCTGGTTTTGTGGGCAGTAATTCTTCTTTCCAAGCACTTTTGCCACTTTTATGTTGATATACAAACAGGGACAGTCAGTGGTTTGTCTGAACTAGTTGGTCATCACCCACTGAAATTAGAGTCCATCAGTCTTGACACCAGAGGCACTGATGGTGATTTGGAGGCTTTGTTTACACCAACAAGTCTGTGACCTGCTCCTGTCTCCTGGCACAGGAAGGCTCTGCCCCAGCTGCTTGCAAATGCCCTGTGAGCTGCCACGAGACTCATACTAATAGTTAAAAACTGCTCAATGTGCAGGAAATAAGAGCATGTTCACTGACCTACCCAACAGGAAAGCAGATCAGTGTTTGTTGGTGAGAAGTCACAGGCACTGCTTCTCCTGGCTGATGGTCCTGGTTTTCTCCTGCCATCAGCTCATCTGGAGATGAGTTTCTGTGTGTTGTTTTCCTGGTGGTAACACACAAGGCCATATCCACTTGTTGCAGAGCATCTTGCAACTGCTGTTGATAGTTGAAGGTGCAGCTGGAATAAGCAGCACAGCAAGAAGGGTGCAGAGGCTTGTTTCTAAGGGGAAGTCCTCTTCAGCATCTCCTTGGGACATGCCTTCAGCTCTGATGCAGCCAAGACATGAGTCCTACAGGAGATTAACTCTCAGGTAAAAAGCACCTTGTTTGTGCCAGCTGGAGAAGAGCAAAGGAAGGCTGACCTTCAGTGAAACAGCAAGCCTCTGATCTGGTCAAATACATCTCTTTCATCTCCTACCTGAGATCTCATTCCCAACATGTCCCTTCTTTTACACCTCCTTTATTAAGCTTACTAGTTGTGTAAGAAAGTGAAAACACCTTTTTGCATACCTAGCTTATGAAGGTGACTTGCCTGCATCTAGATGAGGCTCCCAGGTTATCTTCAGGGGCCTTGCCATGCTCTTTTCTTCTGTAGATTATCTTCTGTGAGTCAGTGCATCAGGCTGGATGCCAAGTGTTGTAGAAACCCTGCTTTGCCCAGAAAACAGATGCTCTGATCACTTTGCAAGTGGCCCAGAGAAACCTCCATCTACTTTCTCCCTCTCTTTTGTCCCCCTGAAGATGACAGTTGGGCAGGTTCTGCTGTATTTTCCCACCCTCGACATGTTAAATCAGGCATGGTTCTGGGTATATCTAAGCTCACAGGGAAGCCATGAGACGTAAGACACAACTCAGACAACCTTGATCCAAAATCTCTTTGGTGCTTCCAGCAAACCCCTTTCTAACTACATATTGCCTTCAGCACAAGGAAGACTCGCTCCTGTAGTATCTTTGTGTTCTTCGAACAGCTTGTGTTTTTACCCAGGGAAGTCCAGAGAGACCTCTGTGATTTCCAGCCAGGACAATCCTTTGCCAATACAATATTCCTGGGAAGTACTTTAGAGATCCCAGTAGTGCCTGCTGCAGAAAACCACCTAATAAGAAGGGCATTTGATGGAAAACTGCCTTTTTCAGAAAAAAAGAGCCAGCTTTCTTCTGAAGGAACTGTGGCCACCACCATTATCAAGCTGCTTTTTCTGCTCTGTAGATGATCACTCTGAATGGTGCCTCCTCCCCATAACCCCAGCTCCTGAAGAAGTGCCTTGATTGACAGGGCAGTGGCTGATGATAAAGCAAGCGTGCAATATTCTGCGGTGGGATTTTCCAAAAGCACTTAAAAGGAGTTAGGCACAGAAGTCCCTTTGAAGGTCTCATTCTTCCTGACCCCTTAGGCAGTCTTAAAAATCCCACCCCAAAAGTTGGCCTGTCCAATTGAGCCAGCGTAATCACGATGGAGGAAATGGCAAAACTGACTCCTGATGGTGGTGAACAATGTGTGCAGTTGTACTAGAGCAGCATTTCCCTTCCTTCCTTTATTTATTTATTTATTTTCTTGCCAGATGGAACACCAGCCAACTCTTAATCGCTGCAAAGTGGGTTATCTCAGCCTTGCAGTGCTCCAGCCATCTATGCATGTCATGCCATGATTTAAATGTGAAAGATGCAATGAGTATGATACTCATGAGTCCTAGCTAATATTATTTGCTTCACTTAAATTTCACCCTGCCATGCAAAGGAGATCAGTTTGATGCAGTTTTCCTGGTAATCCACAAAATCGTTGGGTTTAACATCGCATTTTGGAGGGACTTACTATAAATTGAGAGATCAGCTCTGTGTAAATATATTTGATGTGTGTTTTTTTTTTTTTTCTTTATCTGTTCTCGAAGTTCCAGCGTGATTAAACTCAAATAAACATTGTTATGCAATATGACATCTTTTGGTGCAGGAATTGTCCCTAGGCCATTTGCTGAAGTTGGGTTTATGCTTCTTGGCTGGTTTGCTGCCTTATCTCTATCTGCCGGCTTCATCCTACCTCAATCAAGCCCGTTGGACATGGGGAGACCAGACGACTTTTCAAGGATTTTTGACCCACTTTCTCAGGGAAGAATATGGGACATTCAGTCTGGTAAATAAGGGTCATTTTCTAAACCACTCTCTCTTAACTTCAGCTGTTGCAGGACCTTTCTGTTGGTGACCATCCATGGCTTGCACAGGGAGAAATGGAAAATGTTTTCTCTTTTTCAAAAATTATTTCTGATTTTGACCTTCTGAGGCATCAGATTTTCTGGGAATGGGTCACATGGCTGGGAAAGCAAGGAAATAATTCTCGTTGCCTCTCTGGAGTGAGCCATGTTGCTTACTGGGAGCTGTGCAGGTGTCTTGTATTTGTAAAAGTCCAAAGACCAAACTGTGCTGATGGTGGCATCAGAAACAAATAATTTATTTGTTTCTTGTGTTTTTTTTCATTGCAAGCTCAGCTATTTAAAGAATTCTCAAGCAGTTTTCTTTGCTGTATCTTTAAAAAATAATCCTCTTAAATAACTTCTTACTAATATTGATTTGAAATGAATGGGAGGTTTGGGGGGTCTCAGAAACCTCTAATCTGGGTTATTGGCAGGTCTGTGCTCTTGCCAAGGGAGGGAGGAGTTGTGTGGTTGCTTGCAGAGTGTAGGGTTTGCACCTACCTGCTCCAGCCCCAGCTCAGGTGTTTGGCTCTGCCCACCCAAGGAAGGCAAGTGCCCAGCTCCCCTCCTGCCCTTCCCACTTCAGAAGTTTTGGTGCAAAGGGCTGGGAAATCACACCACCAGGGAGAACGAAAAAGAGAAAAAGGGATGGTTTACATACTGGGTTCCTTCTTGATGTCTTGACACCCCATGGCCTCAGAAATTGAGATGCTGGAACAGGTTGCCCAGGAAGGCTGTAGATGCCCTCTCCTTGGAGGGGTTGAGGGCCAGGTTGGGTGGTTGTGGCCTTTAGCAACCTAATCTAGTGGGAGGTGTCCCTGCCCATGCAGGAGGGTTGGAACTAGATGATCTTTAAGGTCACTTCCACCCCCAACCAGTCTGGGATTCTATGAAATTGAAGTCCCTGCTACAAGCACCATTGCAGCCTTCCTGGAGAGATGGGTGGCTGTAGGATGTGAGGCAACAGACTTGATGGTTCCTGCTGCTGCCACTTAATCTTTCCAAAACTCCTACAGCAAAAAGATTCACCCTCTGAAGGGCTGAAATTTCCCTGGTTGTCCTATTCCCAGCCACCTCCTGAGAATGAGACTCCGCTTGGCAGAGCAGTACCAGGGGACACAAGTCCCTTCATTCCTTTCTCCATCAAGTGTGATGAATTCAAGTTGATGTTCAGGAGGTTTAGGGATGTTCTGCATGTAATCCTGCACCACAAATCACATTTCTGATGAACTTGTCAGAAGCAGGAGCCATAAATTCTGCAAAATCCAAGCATTTGGTCCTGATGCCAGTTGGGCAAGTGCCAGAGCCCTGCCTGGATGGACAGTCCTTGCCTCCTGTGGCTCTGTTTTAAGGGCAGACAGAGTCAAAACCAACCAACCAAAAAACAAGCAAACAAAACAGTGGAAAGACTAGGGAGAGGGTTCCATATATAAGCCAAGGATCTGAAATGTCATCTTCTGGCAGGGATGTGTCTGAAGCCAGAAGCTGTCAGGTGGGGCTTTGCAAGAAGCAGAGATGTAGCAGTGGGGCTTCAGGAGCTCTGGACTGGTTCTCTGTCCTCTAGCACTTCTATTTTTTAATTAACCTCAAATGCAATTAACTATTCCATTTTTATTGGGATTAAATATTCATTCTAGACCTGGATCAATTTACCTTATCTTTTATTTGGTAGCCACCACTTTTCCAACAAGCACCTATGAAGGTAATTCCTCACCTTCACCAAACATCTTCTTTCCCAGACTTGTGCCATGAATTGCAAGTGTCTGCCATAAAAATCCTCATCTATTTGCTATAAATATCATACAGTACTGCCCCCATCAGACTAGAGGTGACCAGAGGTAGTCAGGTGGGCAAACAGGAGTCAAGTCCCACCTGCTTGTTTCAGGCTGTGGGGAGATGTCCCAGAAAATAATTGTACTATGCAGATAAACAATGAGAGGAAATGGCCTCAGGTTGTGCCAGAGGAGGTTTAGATTTGATCTTGGGAACAATTGCTTCCCCAAAAGGGTTGTCAGGCCCTGGCCCAGGCTGCCCAGGGCAGGGGGGGAGTCCCTATCCCTGGAGAGGTTTCAAAGCCATGTAGATGTGGTGCTGAGGGACATGGGGCAGTGGTGGCCTTGGCAGGGCTGGGGGAAGGGTTGGACTGGATGATCTTGCCAGGTCTTTTCCAACGTAAGTGATTCTGTGATTCTATGATATAGTGGAGCTCTTAGCTAAACCATATGATGTGCTCTTGAAAAAATGCTTATCCAGATAGTAAACCCTGCAGAGGCATAGTGTGAAACAAGAATGTAGGAGAAAATGAAGGTCTGAGCAGAGTTTGCTGTCTCTTCATTGTTTAAGCAATTCCTGTTCCCTGTGATCACCTTGAGGTACCACCTGAAGGAGTTTTGAGGAGCCCTGTGTTCTCAGGGCAAACAAAAAGTGAAGAGACTTTTTTCTTGCCCCAGTGATAGAGCAACCAGTGTGTGGGTCTCTCACAGGTTCTTTTCTTTTTATCTAGGCCAAGTCTGAGACAGGATCCACTATGAGAGAGATGCTGATGTGAGTAAAATCTTGACCGTGCCTTTTAGTGGAGAGAAACCTGTTGCTGCTGCTGTTACTTTGGCCAAAGTGGCTCCTGTCCTGCTTTTCTTTGGCTTGGGGCAGAGCTGGGGGCATGTGTGTCCAATACAGGGACAGCCTTGCATGTCTGTCTGTCTTCCTCATTGGAGAAGAAGTCCTGGATCCCCTTCCCCAGTGATTTTTCGTTCCAGATCTTGACTTGCAAACTGACCTTGTTCCCATTCCCGGTAGACTTCACAGGAGAATTGGAACATGTTATGTGGTGCTTATTCCCTGCTTCTTGTGCCAATGTAATTGAGTGCAAGGGCTGATTTGGGGATGACACATCCGTGAACTGATTTCTTTCAGTTTTCAGCTGGCACAGATGAAGTCGGAGCTCTCCCTTCCTGTCCTTGCCCTGGCACTCGTGGCCTGTGTGAGCGCGATGCTGCCGTAAGTTGGAGAACAATGTTTGCTCTGATGGCACTTTCATACTGGCTTTCTTTGCCTTCTCCTTGTTGGTGCAAAAAAAACCTCAGCAATTGGCTGTGGTCATCTACAAATTAAGAGCAAAATATCCCTGTTCCTGGAAGCCCTGTGGCCTGGGAGATGGTAAGCTTAGGAATCTTGAAATCCTGACAGTTTTGTGCTTTGAAAGCAGATGTTTCATAAATTACAAAGGCAAAGAAAGGCTTATCCTTGTATTAAATGCATTTGGGTATGCAGAGAGAGTTGTTTTCAAGCATATACAGCTTTTGTCTCCTTTCTCATCATGTCATAGAGTGCTTCCTTATTTTTTTATAGGACAAAGCAGCAGAAGTCACCCGTGATCTGGCTCTTCACTGGCATGCTCTGTCTTTATTCCCTTTTCTTTGCTTGGAGAGCAAATTTGGATATTACAAAACCTCTCTTTCTGGGTGTGGTAAGTTACACTCCAAAAATTCCCCTGACGTGTTGATTTTTGGAAGAAGCCTTCAAATATATCGTCATAAAATCCCAGACTGGTTTGGGTTGGAAGGGACCTTCAAGATGATCTTGTTCCAACCCCCCTGCCATGCGCAAGGAGACTTCCCGCTAGACCAGGTTGCTCCAAGCCCCATCCAACCTGCACTTCAACACTGCCAGTGGTGGGCCAGCCACAGCTTCTTTGGGCAGCCTGAGCCAGGGTCACATCACCCTCATAGTAAAGAATTTCTTCCTAATGTCTCATCTAAATCTCCCCTCTTCCAGTTTTAAGCCATTCCCCCTCATCTTCTCACTACAAGCCCTTGTCCCAAGCCCCTCCCCAGCTTTCCTGGAGCCCCTTCAGGCACTGGAAGGTGCTCTAAGGTCTTCCTGGAGCCTTCTCTTCTCCAGGCTGAACAACCCAACTCT
>NW_009952983.1:770903-771168 GCF_000747805.2 Chaetura pelagica | reverse complement strand
CCGTTGTCGCCTCTCTCGGAAGCGCCGTGCTGGAGGGCAGCCGGGTGCTGCTGTGGCTGGAGCAGCTTTCTGCCCTCATGCTTGTTGCTTCTCAAGTCTGGGCAAATTATAGGTAATAAACTCTATCTGGTCGGGGTGCTGCTGTAAACCCTCCACCCTGCCCTGCTCCTTGGGTTTCCTTGTCTGGAAGTGGGAAAGGTGCTTTTCGCGTCCCACCTAAGCTTGATGGGCACAGCCTGGGGGACTCCCTTGTCTGATCTCCCTA
>NW_009952983.1:751485-770839 GCF_000747805.2 Chaetura pelagica | reverse complement strand
CATACATTTAAAATGAAATCAACTAAAAAATCTGTGCTTTATTTCCTATATGGTTTGCAGAATTCATTTGACCTGGGCAGTCACTTCCTTCTGTTGCTTTGCTATGGGAAACCTTATGCCCTGGGTCTTTTTTCTTAATGTATTTTACTTTTTGAGGTATTTGAATTTGTTTTACTTTTACATCTGTAGTGTAGAGCTTCCTTACCCCATAACCACACCAAAGACTCAGCAGTGGCTTGGGTGGGACACAGTGTAGTAGTAGGGATGCTCGGGTGGAGGTTGACCAACTGTTGAAGTGTAGAACTTGCAGGACTTCATACTTGGGAATCCTGTCTTTGCACACGACTGTTCCCAAAGGCTGCTCTGTAGGTGAGCCAGTCAGAGCTCATGTCCTGAGCCTCGTCATGGAACATCCTCTTCTTGAGTCTATACCTGGAGTGTGTACAGTGCATGATGGTGTAACAAAAAGGTTCTAACCACAGCTATTGTAGATGCACTTTCACCTGATGCTACAATAACTTGGTTTTTAGTGCTTAATTAAAAGGATGGGGAGGGTTTCAAATGCTTTACAGAACCATAATTGTACTGGCACTTCCAGCTCCAACTAGTAAGTCTTTAGGTTTAGCCCAAGGAAACATCAGCATTAAGGTGAAGGCATTCAAGGAGCACGTATTTTGGCAAAACTGTAGTGACTTGTGCCTCTGGTGCAAGTTTCTGGGGGACTAGAGTCCAAATGCTTCATTTCTGTGCCTGGGTTTCTCTGTAAATGGAGATGATGCTTTTCAACAAGATCTGGCCAAGGTGAAGGACTTCACCTCTCCATGCCTATTGCACACAATTGTCCTGAAGATATGCAAAGCCATGCAAATGCCTGCTTTTAAGATGCTGGTTTTTTTTATCTGTTCTCTTAAGTGCTTGTGACCAGAGCAACAACTATGTTGTTGATAAGTTTGCAAGGAATCTGCTGTCCTCTATGCCACCAGGGGCAGTGATCTTGCTAAGAGGAGACTTACCTGGGAACGCTCTTCGTTATGTTCATTATTGTGAAGGGATGAGACCTGATGTCACCTTAGTGGACCAGGAGGTAGGTTGAGAAAGTAATATTAGAAGAGGCAACAGACAGATGTAAAAGTTCCTTTTTTGTCCTTTCTCTTCTTGAGGGGAGTCTCTTTGCTCAAAGACAACTCATGATGCAGAAATAAAATTGAATCTTTTTGCAAGTGTTGTGGGTTCCTCTGGGGTGGGAGATGGTGTGTGAGCCCCATCCAAGCCCAAAAATCCAACGGGGAGGCAACAGCAGGTAGAGAGAAGGGGAAGCCCAAGTTCTTCATCATGGCAGATGTTCAGATGTGGCACAGGGCTGACATTTGCCTCGCTGAAGAAGCCTTGTCCCTGATGTTTTCTGTGGTTGCCCCAAAATACAGATGCTGGGGCAGCAGAAGGATGCAGGGAGCAGCCTGGAGGGTGGCAGAGCAGCAGGTGCCCTGTGGGCAATGAGACTTTGGGGCTTCTCCCAAGTGCTTTACCATGTAGATGCTTATTCCTTGCATCCCGTTTGTTATCTTACAACTGCAAAATCATTTTGGTTGGAAAAGACCTTCAAGATCATCCAGTCCAACCATTAATCCAGCCCTGCTGAGGCCACCACTGAGCCATGTCCCTCAGCACCACATCTACAGGGCTTTGAAATCCCTCGAGGGATGGGGACTCCCCTGCTGGGCCAGGGCCTGACAGCCCTTCGGGGAAGAAAATGTTCCTGATATCCAAATTAAGGCTCCCCTGGCACAACTTGAGGCCATTTCATCTTGGTCCCTCAGAAGTAGTTTTACAGATTTCTGCCTCTGGTTTCTTACTTTAAAACAGAGGTGCTGTGTGTCCTCGGTGATGTTTTCTCTCTTTCCTTTTTTCCTGAGAAATGGAAGAAGAAAAATCCCCCATTACAGAAGAGGACACCCCCACTTCTGCTGCCACATCAGTCCTTGCACTTGGCTTTGCAGCAAGGGTTTGTGACTTGTTGAGAAACCCAAAACCTTATATCAAAGGATTTTTAGGCCCTGGCTCAGGCTGCCCAGGGCAGTGGTGGAGTCCCCATCCCTGCAGGTGTCTAAAAACCATGTAGATGTGATGCTGAGGGACATGATTTAATGGTGGCCTTGGCAGTGCTGGGTCAATGGTTGGATGTGATCATCTTACAGATCTTTTCCAACTAAAATGATTCTATGATTCTGTATTTAACCAAACCAAAACTATGTTCTGTCTCTCACCACTAGTAGCTATTTTGTTTCTTTTGGCCCCTCAGCAGAGAGGACCACTTGCCTCAGACCAGAAACCACTGGTGACCTGGTCTCATGCTGTGGTCCCAGGCAGATGCTGAAATGGGAGGTGCCCTGACTGAGCAAATCGAGTCATTCCTTCTGCAGAAACCGTTTCCTGCAGCTTCTGGATGTAAAATGTACAAATACTTTGTTTCTTGCTTTCATTTGCCTTCTCTTTGTGGTGACAGATGATGACTTATGGGTGGTATTTACCCAAGCTGGCCAAACATTTACCTGGTGTTCATTTTCCTGGGAGCCGGTGGAACCCCGTGGAAGGAATATTACCTGATGGGACACTTGCTTTTAATCTCCATCGTTTCCTCAAAGTAAATAAACAGTAAGCATGTCTTTCATATGTAACAGCTTCCCTAAAATTCTTCCACCTTTTTATTTCTTTGTTCCTGAAATTGTTTATGGAACAGCTTGGTATTGCATTCAAAAGACCAATTTTCTCCTCTGAATTCCTTCCCTGGTGGTGAGATTATTTTTGCAATTAAAGCAAATATTGATGCAGAAGTAACTCCATCTGGATATAATGTTGCTTGTTGTTTTGAGGTTGCTTCAGGTTTTAGGAAGGATAAATAAGAAGGTGATGGGCAGAGAGTATTTACTGATTATTTTTGTTGTTGATACAGTTCATCAGAAAGAAAGGAACCTTCCCGTGTACTCAAATGATGATAGTGGGAGAGCAAATTGCTGCTGCTTCTCCTTCGTGAATGTTGTGGCTAAATGATTTGCATAGAATGAATGTAGTCCAGGAATAATCATCATATAAAAATAGCTTAGGAAGAGTGGAGAAAGGATTAGATACTCACATGAATAAGAACAGCATCTGCATTTAGACTAGCCAGGGTGAGCGTGCATGGGTGGGGAGGCAGAAGAAGCTTTGCCAGGTGCCATGGGGAAGAAATGGGCTTCTCTGACAGCTTCTGGCAGGTTTTTTGAGGTCCAGCATTGGGGAGAGGACGTGTCTGCTGTCCTGGCTGCACATGACATGCCGTGCCAGATGGGGTTATTCACTGGCAGCTGCAGAGCTGCTTTGCAGACTGACCCAGAGACGTGTCCTTTCTGATGTGATGTGGTCTTGGGCGGATGAAAAGAAAATGTGGTGCAGCTGAAGACCTGCCTGCTGCACTGGTGTGGTGTGTGTGGCCTCCTCAGGCATGAGGGGTGGCCCAGGGTCCCTGGCGTGGCTTCACCATTGCTCTCTCTGGTTTTGTTTCTTTTTTGGCAGTAAGGAAGTGTTTGTCTGCATAGGTCTTCATGAAGGGGACTCAACCTGGAGGAGGGGCTATTCACTCTGGCCGTGGGGGACGTGTGAAAAGTTGGTTCCTTCTGATGTTGTCTTTGATCCAGCAGAGTGGATTCATCTTACAAGAAATCTCTATAACTGGACTGAGGACTATGGCAGGTACAAGAGAGGGGCATGACTCTGCTGCTTTCTGCTCATCATTCTTCAGCAGCATAACCACATCCATAGCAGGACTAAAGAAATGAAACACAAGCAATAATCATAATATTTTGTGGTTTGGACTATGTAATAAATCTGCACGTGGTATTTTTATTAGGTTTAAAAATAGAGGGGGTGTTTCCAGTCAAATGTCACGTCCAATTCTGATCTTAAAACTTGATCAGGAGCCAAATAACATTGAGGACTTGGGACATCCAAAGCTTTAAATGTTGTAGGCTGAGCTGTGATGGATGGTAAAAATCATCTCTCACTGTAAGGGTAGCTCAGGTGCTGTGAAACACTTGATGTACCAGGGTCTCCTTCTATGGGCAGAGAAAAATAAAGTTTTATGACTGACTGAGGACAAGATGAATTCCCTGCTGTCAGAGCCTTAGCCTTCATGATGGGTTTCCTTCTGCCTGGGAGGTCTGTGTCTGCCTGGGTTAGAAGGGTTGATTGTGCAATGGGTGAAACACAATGACGTGGATCCAATGGCTGAATTTTATTCTCCTTCCCATTTAGTTTCAAGCCCTCTTCCTGGGAAGCTGTCGCCAACGAGGAGATGTGGCAAGCCAGGTGATGCTCCTTTGCTCCCTTCCAACAGCTGGTGGGCAATGCCAACTCACTGGTGTGGGAATACACACCAAGAGCAGGCAGCTTGATGATCCATGGCCCTGTTGGATCTAAAGGTGCCAAGCTTTGCAAGGAACAGGTTGGCAGAATGAGATGAAGGATGCATGACTGCTGGGAAGTCCTTCAGGAAAGTGGGGGTTTTGTTCACCAAAAGGTTCTGCTTAAAGAGGCAGAGAATAGTTTGAACATAGGGTGAGAAAACATGGGGAGAAATTTGTACCACTGACCACTTAAATGGAGAAGCTGGTGTGCTATCCCACACAATGGAAAAGCTGCCTGGACAAGTTGAAGATGTGTATAACCATGTGATGGGAGCTGGGTATGTTAAGCAGTTATTACATGGAAGTTTTTCTTGTTTTTCTAGGATGAAAACAGCTTTCTTTATATTTGACCTTGCAGAAACTGCCAGTGTGACTCCAGAAATGAAATCCCAACTTTACACCTTTGCCTACACTGTAAGTCATATATTTTAGTTAGGAATGATCCCTGCAGTCTCCATAATTTTCTTCTTTTTTTAAATTTCCTGATTCCATAGAAATAAGGTATTCCCATACATGTTGGCAATCCTGTAATGTGCATCCTCCTTCCTTCATCCAAACTGGGAGCACAGCAAATTCAAAGAGATTAGTTCAGGGACTTTATCCATTCCTACTTGCCCCCTCGGTCACAGAGGATGCCAAAATCTAACCAGTTGCCACCCTACTTCTGCTATAATTATGGCGTCTGTGCTGAGCTTCCAACCCAGAGATTGCCAAGAGCTTTCTTGTCCTGAAGTCCCCTCTCTGCCCTTGTCCTCTCTGTCATTACACAGTCATACATCTGAGCCAGCAAGTGTAAAATCTGACAGTCTTCTCACTGCAAATTAATTCTGCTGCATTTCACACCAAGGAATAACACCCATAAGTGGGTGTAGGTATCTCTGGGAATACTGGACTGCCTGAGATGCCAGCAGATGCACAAAATGATCAGTGTGTGTCAGCAGAGAGGAAGAGTTTCACACCCCAGCAAAGAGTCAACAAATAAGTTTCCTTTCAACTCCTGCCCATTTTGCTGTGGTTTTTGCTGTTCTGCAGAGTTCTTGGGCACGTGCCTGCTGTTGAGCTTATGAATATTCCCTCTCCAGTTAACAGACTGCTCCAGTCCTATGAAAGACATCCTGATCTCCTGAAATACTGAGTAAATCTCTTGCCAGGCACAGCAGTTAAAGCTCTTTTTTTCCCCAGCCCGGTGTAACACCTCTCTTGGGGAGGTGCCTAATGTGTGGTGGGGCTAGCACCATCATCTGCAACGTTTGTAAACAAACAGCTGCTGTAGGAAGGGAAACGTTTCAGCCCCCCCTTGGATTTCTGATTCACACGATTGCACATCAAACACAGAGTGAGTTAGAGAAATACTCCAACTCTGGGCTTGGAATAAACAGCGTCTGTTCCTTTACAGTTTTGAAGCACTGTGAAGAGCTGTTGGTCTCCTTCGTTCAGTTAATTTGTGTCCCTCCCCTCGCCCCTCCTCACCCTCCCCCTTTTGTTTTTTTTCCCCTTTTAACAGTCTTACAAAGAAATTGTCAACTCTCATCCAAATCACCCAGTGAACTGGCACAAAAACTACGCCATCGCCTGCGAGAGGATGTTGCGTCTCCATGGGGTGGATGTGGATCCTGAGGCCTTGCTCTCTGACACGGTGAAACATTTCCTTCTGTACTCTGAGAAAGCAGAGGATGATCCCCAGAAGCAGGATATTCTGCAGGCTGTGGAGCACCTGAAGAAAGAGCTACAGGGACTGAGGGAAATGAAAGAAGGTCTGAGACGGAGGCCTGGGTAGCGCCTGGTCCTCTACCCACCTGCTGAAGTGCTGACATTTCAAAGTCTTCAAATCTGAATTAGTCCTTGATGACATGAGGGTGGTTTTAAGAAGCAACAGAAATGGCAGTGGAGAGGAAATCAAGGGTGATTCCCTCCATGGAACGTACCATTCTTTGGGTTTTGGCTGTTGTTGCCAAATGAACTGTTTGTGTTGTTTTGTGCACGGGGGGGAAAAAAAACCACTTAATCACTAAATAAAATTCCTGGTTTTCCAAAAAGAAAGTTTTAAATGAAACCTCTGAATTGGTTGCACTGGGAAGATCTTTTGAATTTATTTTTTTATGAAGGTAGCATCCTTTATAGATGGAAAAAATGTATTTAGCCTTTAAGTGTGACTTCTCTTCCTGAGCCATTCCACAGCCATGTTTCTTTAGCCGTGTTGTGTCTGTGTGTTTTTATGGTCACAAGGCAGCAAGGTTGGGTAGGTTTCCATCAGGACGAGTATGTGGGACAGTGTCCTTTGCAGGAGCCTCATTGCTTACTGCTCCTTGGCTGTGCCTGTGCCTGAGGTGCTGCAGACAATGTGTCCTTCTGGTGTGGCATGGTGAGTAGAGACCACCAAGCCAACTCTTCCTGCCTTCCTTGCTTTGCTGGGATGGTTATTTTCTTTACATTGGGATTTTATGCTGGGTTAGACTTTATTGCACTAGTTTTCCAATAGTGAGCAAGCAGCTTGTATATTTTCCATTGCAGAGCACTGTGAGTGGAGGCAGCAGTGTGGCATCTCCTGTGCTGTCCCCACTGGGGCAGAGGGACTGTGGTGCTGAGACCCTGCATGGGGACATGGGAGCAGATTCTCTGTGACATTGCTGTCCCCATGCCTCATGGCGTCTGTGCTGTGTCCTCCTTCCATGTGAGCCCATAATGGTCTTCTCAGCCACGTACTTGCATGTGCTGGGGATGCCAGAACTGCAATGTTAGAGATGTCGAGAGCCTTAACCAAAAGAATATAGACTGTGGATCCATCCTGCTTTTCAGGCTGCCTCCAAGGCCAAGCAACTCAGTTAACAAGAGCTCAGATGTGTGTTTTCCAAAAAACTGACATAGAACAGCATGTCTTTCCAAGTGTTTTCTGTAGGCACGTCCTTCAAGTGCTAAGATAGACCCAAAACTCTTGTGTTGTTAGTGGGAAGTTGTACTTGTCAAAATGTTCCTATTTTGTTCTGTGAGATCTCAGCCCAGTGTTTTTAGACAAGAGAAATGGCTGCCAGTCCAGGATTTAATTTGGACTAGTAACATTTTCAGAGAAGAAATCAGTAACTTCTGCAAAGATCATGTTATCAAGTGGCACCTCTGGAAGCTTCCTAGAGGCTTGGAGGAGCACATCAGGATGCCTGCAGGAGCTGGGGGTGTTGCATGTGGGTGCTCTCTTGGTCTGGGGCTTGAGGTGCAGTCAGGTGCAGATTGAGACTCCTGTGGCTGCTAATCCTAATAGATCCCTTTAAAAGTATAAAATCCTTTTTGGTTGTTCTCTCCAAGTGCTCAGTTTTCCCAGGGTGACTTTCATTGAATGCTGCCCATATAAAAATCAAGCTGCCATCTAGGAATCTCTAACTCTGGTTGCAAAAGAACATTCTTTATTTCTCTCCCTCTTTTTCTGACTTACTTGTGTCTTATGATTCCTGTGACAATCCCCTCTGTTCCTTCTAGAAACAATTCCCATACAAGCAGAGATGAGCAGTAAAAAGGAATAACTAACTAAATAAAAAGGAATAAACTAAACTTATTTCAAACTTGCTGAGCTCTGCTTTGTGGCTTCTGGGTTGCCAAATGACAAAGCAGAGGAGAGAGGAGGAAGAGAAGAGGTTCAGGGGTGTCATTTTAACTCTTTGTGTTGTAATTGGCTACATTTCAGGTCAACTGTGCCTCACTTAAATCTCTTCCTTTCCCTCAATCCCTGCAGAAGTGTTTGTACAGAGCAGGGGAATATCATACATTCCTCTGGGCAGCTTTCTCAGGGCTGGCTTTCTTCTCCCTTCTCAAAATCAGTCCTTCAGCCTGGCAGAAAAGCATTAGGAATCCATTTTTTTTTCAATGCTTTTGTTACTTGCATTATTGGAAATCCATTCAAGCAAATATAGTGAGCTGAGGGTTTTCTTTATCTTGATTAGATGCCCCTCCTTAGCTGCATAGTCTTGAAATAATTGGAAGCTTTTGTGGATTCCACTATCTACTTGGGAGAAAAGAGGAGCTGGACAAAGGTATCCCAGCCCACAGCCTGCCTCGAGTAACCTATCATTTTATAATGCAATAAGCAGTGATGCAAACTATAAGGGAGAACTTTCCCACCAGCAAAAACCTTCCCGGGTGTGAAAAGCAGTGGAAACATGAGGGAGCAAAGCAGAACTGGTTGCAACTCTGGTTGGTGTTCGTGCACTCAGTGTCTGGAGTGTGCAGGTGTGGTGTGGGTGTCTGTGAGGGGTGCTGAGCTCCCAAGGTACCACCCGTGGCAAAGGTGAAGATACTCAACAGGGACAGAAGATACAAAATTCCTCCCCCTGTATCTGTCCAAATGAGATTTGCTGGTGCTCACAGAGGAGGCAGTTGCCTGCCTGTTGGCTCCGAGGCAGCACTGAGGGATGCTGGCAGAAGTTTTAATTTTTATCAGCCCCTCTTAGGTGGCACCCTTAAGTTTATCAAACAAGCAAAGCTGATTTGCTCTTCGTTAGTCTCAGTTGCATGAATCGGTTGCCAAGTAAACAGGATTTTGCACTTCCCTAATCACTTTCATATTTGTGTTTTACCTCTATTTGTTCTCTTGCAAAACTGGTCCTAATAATTAGTCAGGCTCCTGCTGCCTAGACCTTAAAAAAAAAAGAAAAAAGGGAGGGGGGGGGGCAAGACTTCTGAGGGTTTTTTTCTCCCTTATAAATTCATTTTTGTTACAAGCATCTTTTATACATATTACTAAAGGGAGCACGCTAAGAAATGCAAATAATGGTTCTTTATTTTATTATGACAGTTAATTAATAGCAACCTGTTTTAATGAATAAAGTCACTCAGAGTCCTTCAGCACTTCCTAAGTAGGGGCCAGAATCTGTAGGGATTCTTTTTTTTTTCCCCCCCATTGTATAGCTGGGGGGACTGGGCAGCACTATATAGGGCCTGTATAGAAATGCTCACTAATGAAGAGGGAGGGTGAGGAACTTGTCTGCATTCAAAGATCACTGGTGAGTCATTCAGTGAGAAAAGGCCCCTTGCTAGGAATAGTCACAGTTCCGAGGCATTGTGCTAGCGAAAGGGTTTGATCAAAGGTCTCCTGCCGAGCTTGCATGGTTTCCTTTCATACCACGACCATAATTAAAACCACTAATTCTCTTTTAAAATGCTGCAGGATGCCATGTAGGCATCTGTCTGGAGTGTCCTTTGTGCTGTCGGGAGCTGTTAAGGACCAGCGCCGAGGGCTTTTCAGGGACATGCCAGTCAGGAAGGTGATTGGACATAAGGGTGCCTCTGAAGGCTTGACAGGGCCTTGACTACACAATTCCAGCTGCATTTGCCCCTTGTCAGCTGCCAGTAAATAAATCTCAAAGAAGGGAAGAGGGGTGGAGAGGGGGGAAAGCTGGAGTTTCATTACCTGATCCCCGGGGCTTTGTTGGTTTTTGGCATGGCCCAGGGGGAAGGTCTCACCCCTCGGGGTTGGAGATGCCCATTGGAGACCCCGCGCCCGGCCCTTGGGAGACCATCAAGACTTGTAACAGTTCAGCTGGTGGGAAGACAAATAAATGGAAGAGCCCATTAATCCCCTTTGGGTACTCGGGTGCCTTTTGCCCTTTTATCGCAGCCTTATTAGGTTCCTACTCATCTTGAACCAGGAGGGATGAACTGAAGTTGTTGAGCGCTAATTGGCAAAGACTTTTCATCCCGGGCCAAGAACTTTCACTGACTTGAAAGTAACTTCACCACGGGGAGGAGCAGCAAATTCTTGCCTTGCCATTAAAACAAACCCCCCCCAAGTCCTGTAGTATTTTAAAAACATAATAAAAAAAGAAAATAATAAAAAGAAGCAACTGCTAAATGGTTGGGTTTGTCCTTCATGATGTTGGCAACGTGGCTCTTTAAAAGTGAGTCATGGAGCCAGATGCACCACGGGGTGATCCTGAAACACAGTTTAATTCCATGTGTCCTGCACCTCTATCCTGAAACATAGTTTAATTCCATGTGTCCTGCACCTCTATCCTGAAACACAGTTTAATTCCATGTGTCCTCCACGTGTGTACATGTATTTGGTACTACACGTGTATTACCAAAACCTGCTCACAGGCTTCCTGGGAGATGATCTGGAAGGTGGCATCATTCTACTCCACAGTTTGCAGGTTGAGCAGAGTGATGCTGAGGTTTCCTTATGGCCAGGGACAATTCTGGCTGCCCTCAAGTCACCTCTGGGTTTGGTGATGGGATTTATAGGCAGGAAATAGTTCCATGTGGAGGCACTTGGATGTTCTCATGTGAATTGTCTTTTAATGCTGATTTTGGTAAACTGCATCAATTTAATGTACTTTCTGCCCTCTCTCCCCATGTTCCCCATGTCCCCCATGTCCCCCATGGCTTGTTTTAACAGAATAACTTTTTCCAGGTCATGAAAGCATTTTAGATGTGATAGGAAACACTGTGAGCCACCTCAGCCTGGGAGACATAGAGCTGGGGGTTTTAGAGGACAAAATCCTATTGATGTCTTCCCCAGCTTCTGCATTTGGTGCACTTATGAAACAAGGTGCCCATTTGACAGAGCCCTGGAACAGGCTGCCCAGGGAGGTTGTGGAGTCTCCTTCACTGGAGACATTCAAACCCACCTGGACACATTCCTGTGTGATGTGCTCTGGGTGACCCTGCTCTGGCAGGGGTGTTGGACTGAGTGATCTTTTGAGGTCCCTTCCAGCCCCTAAGATTCTGTGATTCTGTGATATCAAGGGTAGCTTCACCCACTGGGGTGCCAGTGTGTGTAACCTGGCCAAGTGCACCCATGCTGGAGCTAGAGTCACATTTCCAGGGACTTCCAGGGCTGGCAACTTGGCACAGCTCAATGGGAGCCAACAGGCAGCTACAGCTCTTGCACCACTGGTGGAAGGCAATGAAGACATCATTGTCAGTACCCACCAAAGAGCTGTTTGGTTTGGATCTGCCCAGTGAAGCCAGAGAGAGTGCTCAAGCCATTGCTTTGTGGCCATGAAGAGCCCCACAGTGAGGATGGAGAGCACTGGTGAAGCCACATCCTCCATGTGTTGTCCCTTCTATGGGAGCATTTGGGTGCTTTGGGGTATTTTGGAGTTGTAACAAGTCACTGTTGCTCAGATCAAGAAGCAGCTTGCTGAACTTCAGGGGAAAAAAAAACAAGCAACATGAGGGAGGAGCACAGTTTTGGGTGGGTTTAGGGACCTTTCTTGAAGTGGTTTTTGATTTGGCAGCAAAGCCACTTTAAAAAATGGCATGTGAAGAACTTGAAAAGCCTCCCAGGGTGGATCTGCTGCCTGCTTCTGGCCAGAAGTACTTGCATGTCCAAATTGTTGCCATTTTTAACAGAATATTATTATTTCTCCCTTGGTGTTTATTGACACTCCTGTTATATTCAAACCTGACATTTCAGTAAAGGCTTGTTCCAAAGGGAAAACAAGGAATGGGTATAAACTGGAATAACTTTATTCAGATGAGGAGAGCTGGGGGAATTGAAGCTAGTGGAGGGCTGGTTGGAGATGATGTGCTGTGATTGACAGCTTCCTCCTTTCTTTTCCTTTCTTTTCCTTTCTTTTCCTTTCTTTTCGTCTGTTATTTCCAGGTCTCCTTACTGTGTCTCTAGTTTTTCAAGTCTGTCCTTTCCTTTCTTTCCCTCTCTTTTCCTTCCCTCCCCTTCCCTTCCCTTCCCTTCCCTTCCCTTCCCTTCCCTTCCCTTCCCTTCCCTTCCCTTCCCTTCCCTCTGCTTCTAATAAGTTGGAGATTTTTGCCTTTTACCAGGTTGAACAAACCCAATGCAAATACACCAGCTGTCAGTGGATTTGTGTTTGTAAATCCTTGTTGGTCAAACTACAGCAGAAGTGGGTTTTGCTGGTGAGTAAGGAAGAGACATCATGGCCTTGATGAAGATGAAGGTCAGCCTTGCTATACATGAGCATTGGTGGTGGTGGTTAAGAAATGAAGGGGATAAGCTACTTCCTAAATAAGTTCTCCCTCTGCCAACATTCAGAAAAAGAAAAGTAAGAATTTACTACTTGATTGCAAACTGTTGTTTGGCTTTGAGAAAACTGTTGTTTTTTTAAAAATCACAATCACAGACTGGTTTGGGTTGGAAGGGACCTTCAAGATCATCTAGTTCCATCTCCCCTGCATGGGCAGGGACACCTCCCACCAGCCCAGGCTGCTCCAAGCCCCATCCAACCTGCCCTTCAACACTGCCAGGGATGGGGCAGCCACAGCTTCTCTGGGCAACCTGGGCCAGGCTCTCACCACCCTCCCTCACAGTTGTAATTTTGATCCTTAAACTGAAGTAATTCAGTTAGACCATGCTGGAAGTGCATTTGATGGAAGCCTGAAGTTTGGTTTTGCTAGCAGGTAAGAGTGAACCCTGACTAATTCTGACTAGATATGAAGGAGGACTTTCTTCTCTTGTAGGGCCCAGGGGGAGGTCAGAGCCTCCTTTGGCCTCACTGCCCCAAAGTGCTAAGATAACTCTTTGCATGACTTATGTTAATATTTGTTCAACACACCCTGCTCACCCACTGCACCCACTCTCTTCCAAACCTGCAGAGTCTTATTTTCCATCATGGAAAAATTAGAGTCAGTGACATGATATGAGGAGCTTCTTCAGTTGCTGTTTTATGGAGGACTGTTTGAATAATTGTCACCTTCAAATAAACTCAATTACAGACAACATGGGAATGAAGGGAAACCTGGGCAATATGGCCCAGGCTTTTTGTACTGTAGTTCTGAAGGCAGTGTCTTATCAAGGGGCCACAGCACATAAATGACCTCAAATATCATTGAAAATATTGGGATTTATTCTGTTTTTCAATTCAGTGACAGAATTAATAACATTTTAATTCTTCTTCTTGTCCCTGGTGTTAAAAGCAACTGATTTTAAGAAACCTCAGTGACCCCTAAATACCCTTTTTTTCCCCCCCTCCCTTCCCAACCGGCATTTAGCTTTTCACCATTCCCTTAATGTTTGCAGCTAGAAATACAGCTTAAGTGGCATTATGCTAAGTAATTATTCTTACAGGATGTGAAATGAAACAAATTTTGCACAGCATGAAATTATTCCTGCCACGTATGGCACTCGGTGGCAGATCTTTTCCTTTGGACCACAAACCAGGCTCGGTGGCAACGGAACGACGCGGCGAGGGGGGAGGGAGGAGGAGGAAAACACTACCAAAGGTAAGTCCTTGTAGCAAAGAAATATTTTTTTTGGCTGGATCAAATATTAAACCTGCTACTACAGATTTCACGCTTGGCATTCCTAAAGCAGATGCCAAGGGATGATGCCAAAAATTAATTGGAAAGAGCGTTGCTTGCCTTGTGCACTCTCTCCAGCAGAGGGCACGGCGGATAAACGCTGCTGATCAGGCTGCTCGTCATTATTTCTGTAAAAATATGTAGCAACATGCTTGGGTGCTTATTTACATTTGGGGATGTGGTCTGGAATGGAGGGTTTCGATTTATAACTCTGCTTTTCCCCCCCCCCTCTCCCTATCAACACATGGGAGACTTTCAGGGTTGGGCCGCTTTGTGTTCTGTTACATGGCTGGGTTTGCTGGTTAAAAGTACAGGGAACTGGTTGGGGGTTTTGAATTAAAGGATTCAAACCTTGGGTGCTCACAGGGTGATGGTGTGTCTTGTGATGTCCTGTTTTCCTAGCAGTTTTTTTACGTGTCTCTCTGTGGGTAAATAGAAGTGTTGTTACAGAGCAAGGGATAAAAATAAGGTTGAAGATTATTATAAGGAGGCAAATATTGTCCCTTTTATTTATGGAAAAATGTGAGTTGCTGGTTTATATATTCAAAACATTGCAATTGTGAAGAGAAAGTTTCCCATCAGTTTCACATTCTGTAGTATAAAGAATCTATGTTTGCATTAGGCAGAAGACGGGTGGAGAAAATATGTGAGTAGAAACCAACAAAAAATATTTTTAAACCCTCTATTATTTGCATTCAATGAATTGTGCAATTAGCAAAATGGACTGAGACATTGAGGGACATCATTGTTTTCCTGGGCAAAAGAGGTAGATATTCTACTTAAGTACAGTCCTTTGTATTCAGCAAAAATATCACCCAGGAACAGGCATAACCCTGAAGTCATCTTGTTTGATTTGGGAAGAGGTTCTTTTTCAGAAATGGTAGAGATGAGAAAAAAAGTGTTAAGTTGTTCTTCCCACCCAGATCTCGTTGGGAAAGCCTGATACTTCAAATCATTCCCACTGCTTCCTGCCCGCTTTGCACAGGTCCAGATGAAATGGGCAGGAGGAGAAGGAGAGGGAAACAGGACAAATGTAACTGTGCAGCCTTTCTCAAATGACTGAAAAGTGTATTTCAAGCTCCTTCCTTCCAGTTTCACAACATCTAAATAGATGCTGCCTTGGAACAAGTCAATATTTGATGCAAACAACCTCAGAGCTCAGTCTGTGCAAAGGGGAAAAAAAAAAGAAGTCTGTTTTCATGTTCTCATCTCCCCCTCTCTTATTTCAGGGTTATTGTTTAAATCAACACTTTCCAACTGTGCAGATTTTAGCTGGAGGTTTGTGGGGTTTTTTTCACTTGCTTGTTTGTTTTGGAGAGGAGGGGGTTGTAATTTCCCAATGTATGGGAGATAAATGAGATGTTTAAAGCGCCTCAGTGGAGTGGCATAAAAGCTGGGAAATCAGGGAGATTGTAAATCTATGTTTGTTTTAGCAATAAAATAAAATAAGTCAAGCAAGAGCAGGTTAGAGCTGCTAACACTGAGCTGATTAAGAGCAGCAGTTACATAAAAAGCAGCTCGAGTCCATATTATAAGTAATTATTACTGCAGCCATGAGAAATGCAGCTCTCAAGCTTTTAAGGGCTGGTATGGCTTTGTTTTAATTTTATTTTCTGGGTTTGTTTTTTGTTGTTGTTGTGGTGGGTTTAGGTTGGGTTTTTTTGTGAATTAAGTGCTGATGAAAGGTATGGGCTTGACAGCTTTGCAAACTCACTGCTGCTGTTTGATCACATAACCCACGGTAGTGCCTACAAGGTCTGCAGGAGCAAGTTGTCCTGGACCTCTGGTGGCTCTGTTTTTAGGGACAGAGATTAGAGCCCCCCCAAATCCAGGCTGGTAGGGTCTGAGATCCACTTGGAGATCTCTGCAAGGAGAAAGCAGCCAAGAACTCTTGCAGTCCCAAGTCATCGTGTCACCCATTGTTGGGTTGGCAAGGTTGTCTCTCTCAGACCACAAATGCCTCTCACACCTTCTGCCAGGCTTGAGACTGGTGAGAAATGGAAACCCATTGCTCTGGAGAGGCTCTGGCCTGCTCTTGCCCTTCCCTTTGGTGGAGTTCCATCCAGTGTGTTGTAAATTTGCAGCAGTGCTTTCCCTGGGAGCTGCCTGGCAGGCCTGAGGTTCCTCTTGACTAAAAACCATGGAGATTGAACCCATTATGAGGAGGTTTTATGGTTGCTTCCCATGGTCAGAAGAGCCTGTTTGCCCTCCACGAGCCCATCACAGTGAGGCTCTTGCTCCAGCAAAATGTTCTCATTAGCCAATCCACATCCTCCCTTGGAGACCTTCCCTCTGCAGCTCTTTCCCCCAGGAGAATGTCCCTGTATCTGGGGCTATCCCTCTCCCACCAAGGAATCCAGGTCAGCTTAATGGTAGTGGGTATTTCTAGTATTCACATGGCAATGGCAAGAAGGAATTCCCCCTGGGAATTCTGGAAATTACTTGGTTTGGGGGGCAGTCAGTTTAGATTAGACTAGATTAGTTCTTTTTTGTCTGTTGTTGAAGCATTTCCTTGTGATGCTCCGTTCAGCCAGCAGTGAGATGGTTGGCCTCATTTGAAGGATTATTTGAGCCTTTTGGGTTCATAGCTTTCTTCCTTATAAGTCCACTTTAAAATGGAAAATGTCCTATTCAAACTGAGAAGCCATATATTTTGTTTAAAAAAACAAAAAACCACAATAACACCTGAATTATCAGACCTAAAATATAAAATATATAACATCAGAATATATATATATATATCTGACAATATAAAATCAGAATAACTACATTTGCTTGCCTTTTTTTCCCCCCATTTCTAATGCATTTCTTGTAGCTGAAATGTCCTGAAATGAACCTGGATACAGCAATGATGGTTTAAGTGTCTCAGAATGATTTTTTATTTAGCTAGTGGTTATTCAAAATATCTTATTTATCTTTATTTACGACAGCAAACAAGATCTGAGGTCCTTGTGAGGGCAGGGAGAGATATTTCCCAGTTCTTTATTGCTAGAGCAGAGAAATTCAAGAAAATAATAAGAATAGAAATGGGTTTAATTGTCTCATGGTCTTCCTCAGGGTCATGAGCATCATGCTGGGAGATGGTGGAGAGGATGAGGATTTTGCTAATACAGCTTGTCTCCAAACTGTCACTGCTGGTCCACCCTCCCCCAAACTGTCTTTCTGCTCCTAAACCCTTCCATGGTCTCCAGTCACATCCAGCTCAGGTTGGATGGTGACTCTGGAAGGTCAGCACATCCCTGCAAGAGTAACTTCACATCTCTGCAGGTTTCCCTTTCCTTTCCTGCAGTTGCCTCTGTTTCCTCAGCTTTACTCATGGAAAATGGGGCATATCCTGGCTGGATCTCTGAGGTGGGAGCAGTGAGGTATGAAGGCACCTCTCCAAATCCTCCTCATGCAGGCTCCCCTTTCCAGCTCAGCATTTTCTCCCCAGCAGCCCAGGGCAGCCTCTGCTGGAAGATAACCAGGCTGCTTGGCCATCAGCACAGGGTGGGCTGATCCACCCCATGCCAAGGCAGTGATCCCAGGGAGATCAGGGTTCCCCCTCTCTCTGTCAGTGCTGGAGGGAGCCCAGGCTGGCAGCTCAGACCCGGGCATCTGCAGTGTGGGGAATCCCACACAAGGTGGCAAACCCTTCTGCAGCTGCAATTTGCATCTCCTGACCACAAGGAAATGCCACCGTTTAGCTCCCTTGGCACAGGGCTCTGAAAAGCCTGGGGGCTAAATGCTGAAATGTGACTGAAACCACATTTTAGAGCTCAGGCCTGCTAGTATGTCCCACTCAAAGAAAACCTGCAGCATCAATTGTCAGCTGCCTAGAAGAAAACATATGAGCAGAGAGCAGGAATAAGTTGCATTGGATGAAATCAGCTGTTTTTAAGAAGAGAAAAGAAGTGCAACTGCTGCTTTCTTTGGCCTTGTTCTCAGCTGCTCTGTGACATGGCAAAGCCTTGGGTTAGCTTGGTTAGGCTTAGCTGCAATGCAAGGCTGAAGTATGATGGCATTTTGGTTTAGCAGCACCAAGAAACTACATTTTCTTGTGCAAGATGGTGCCCAAGAATAGAGGAAAGAGGAGGGGGCCTGTTCTGAGCACTGTGAGGCCACAGCAGAGCCCGGGGGGGAGGGAGACCAAGAATTCCAGGGAGGGAAAGTCTTAGTGCCCGAGAAGGGTAAGTGATCTCTCATCAGCCATGAGGCAAAGGCAGGTTTTGTGAGGCTCTCCTGCATCAGATGACTGTCTCCTGGTCCCTCTGAGGAAGGCTTGGTGTGCTGAGAGGCTGCCCAAGGTGATGGTGAAGGCAGCTGCACAACCCAGCTCCAAATACCTGGGAGAAGCAAGTGACGTGTCCTGGCTCATCCTGAAGGTTGAGAACCAGAGAAGCTCAGGAGTGAGTGTGTAAATGCTCCTCTGCTCTCCTCTGGAGCTCAGGGTTCACCAGGTGACAGGGAACATTTCCTAAAAATGGCAGGTTGCTTTCCATTGAGGCGTGTTCCTGATTTATTAGCCTGGAGAAAACTCATCAGCTCTCCCTGCAGATGGGAAGGGATGTCCCAGGATGTCCCAGGATGCAGGGGCAGAGCAGAGCCTCGTGCCTGTGAGTGGTACCCAGCTCCTGTGGCTGGTCTCACTTGCTGCAGGCACTGCTCCTGGTGAGGGTCTCCCTGGCCTCTTCCCTGGTGTTTGTATGTCTCTGAGTTGTCATCCCTGTAGATGTAGAAATTACACAGGACCAAAACAGGTCTGGAATGGTCTTCAATGCAAAAAAAACCCACAAAATACCCAAACAACCCAGGCCAAGGCATCTCTAAAGCCCTGACTGCTGGAAGCTGAGGGAGGTGGCTGGGAAAGGTTTCTCTGTGCTGCTTCCCTCACCTCATTTACAAAGTGTGGCTGGTGTTGGAGGTGGGACAACACACCAGCTGGACCCAAGACCTGACCCTGTTCTTACAGCTAGAGTCTCCTTTTTCTGGTCTAGGCTTCAGGGTCAGCACTTCCCTGCAGGTCTGCCCTGTCCCTCGTTGTCTTCCCTGCAGCAGGGGAGGAATTCCCACCTCTCCCCCAAGCAGACAAGGGGACAGTGAGGTTGTGTCTCCCATGAGGGCCAACCCCTGCCTCCCTTCTCCTTTCAGTTCTGAATGAGAATGGACCAGACTCAAAGAGCCACGAACACCCAGGTCTCTCACACCTTTCTGGCCATGTCCAAGCCAACCTGGCCACACACACGGGAAATGATGGAGCGAGGGGACTCCTGTTATCCTCACATGGACAGGATGGGATGAGAGGAAGGGCTGGAGACGGGCAGAAAACAGGCACCAGCACCGCACGCTGCTCCTCTGCTCCTGCCTTTAAGTCCCTGACATATAATCTTGGTCCTGATTTGGTCTCCACCTCATCTGGCTTGTGTAAGCTGCTTCCCGTGACCTTTCCTCGGGAAAGGGAAGAAGGGGGAGGGATGGAGGGAGTGGGGCACGTTAATAGAGCCAGACCCTCCTGCCAGCGGGCAGAGGGTGCTCTTGCCTAGCATATCCCTCTGGATAGCTGGGGCTGTTCCCCGACAATCCAGCCCTTCCCATCCTCCCAGGGCCAGGGATACCCCAGCATCCCTGCTGGCCCAGCAGGCCAACAACTGATCTGCTTCATTAATATTCCTGCT
>NW_009952983.1:719349-751137 GCF_000747805.2 Chaetura pelagica | reverse complement strand
GGTGGGTGGGTGGGTGGAGGGAGCTCCGGGTCTAACCTACTTTATTCAAATAGCAAATGCGTGTGGTGGAGTGAGAGGGAGATACAGGCTCTGCCATAATGCCAGATTTAATTGGAAATTTAGTAAATCTGCTAAAATATTTAGTGGTTTCAATTTTTTCCCCTTCTCCTGTAAGAAACAAAGGATCCTGGTTTATCGTGTGTCTTTCAACAACTTTAATTTCATTTGTAGATTAAGGATGGAAGTAGCATTTCCACTCGATTGCATCCCGGGCATTAAGAAGACAAAACCGTTCATTGTTTGCCCGAAGTCAGAGGGGTTTTTTTTTGCAGACATGAAGCTGTAGGTGGCATTCTTTATACCTGACATCAGGATGCTTTTGTCAGAGGTTCAGTTGACAGGATTTTCTGCTGACCCGTTGGAGGTGTGTGAAGGAGTGAAAACAACCAAAGCGCTGCTGCCAGGACCTGGGAGGAGTGGGACAATCTTGTCCCAACCCACTGGGTAGTGGCTGCTTGTAAAATGGGTAATTCACAGGGTTTTTTCAAAGACTATCCAAGGAAAAAAAGCAAAGGTTTGGTCGACTTCCCCATAACACAAGTAAAAGCAACCCCTGCCCAAAAAGTGGTTGGTGGGACAGGCTTTTTCCCAAACCTGTGGGTATCTGGTGAGATCTTGGATGCTGAAGGGTTTCATGCTCACTTCTGCCTCTGGTGGTGGTGGTGTTGGAGCCAGAGGTGAGGATGGAGGGTGGGCTCCTGGGCTTAGACCCTGCATGGGGCAGCCCTAGAGAGCCACCAGCTCCTGGTTAAAACCAGCACTGGACCCATCTCACCACGGTGTTCTGTAGCCATGAGAGACAGGAAGAGACTGTGATGTATGATTTTACAAATAAGCTCCTCTTTTGGCCTTAAATGTCCACCTTGGCTTTAAATGTCCACCACACATGGGAGCAGTGTCCCACCCTACATCCCAGAGGAGTTTTTCAGGCTCCCTTGGAAATTTTGCTGGTTTATTTCAGCATCATCCAAATTGTTCCTATGAAAGTTAGTGGGAATTTGGCCCTTGGCTCAGCTCAGAGCAGGGCTGGACAGGGAGCCTGTGCAAATCCCATCTCTTTGATTGTGTTAATATTTTTTAAAATAATCTCTTGTTTATATTTTCTCTCCAAAAAACTCAGCCCAGTCTCTTCTGAAGCCATCTTCCTGTAATTCTCTTAACCACTGCAGAGCAAACTTGCCACAAAAACCCCTCGAGAAACCCAGGCTTTTGTGAACACCAGGCAAAAGCAAGAAAATTGTCACCTAACCTTTCAGCCATCCTCATTTTCAGGGGAGCAAAGGACAATCTCTGGAGACAGAGGGGTTTTTATCTGTGGCAGTTACATCAGATTTATTAACATGCCACGTTATGAAGGTGGGAAGTAACATTTGTTTTCCCGCGTCTTTAGGGAATTTATCCTGCCATCATTAAACTGGATTTTAAACCACCATTTGATGTTTTGTTATTTTTTCAGGGTGGGTTTTGTTGGTTTTTTTTTTTAGCATCCCGTGTTAATCCTGCAATTGGAAACCAGAGTGGATAAAAGTACTGTGTAACTTGCTTCCAGAACAAATAAGGTACAGCAGCTAATTTTAGTTTTAGGTTTCAAGGAGGGGGGAGAGGAAGGGGGTAAGGCAGCACCTTCCCTTTATACTCTGAGGCAGCCTTCAAGTGTGAAAGCAAAAATTCCCAAGCTGAGATCTAGTGAATGTAGAAAAGGTTCATTTTCAAAATTGCAACAGCCTGTACTTAGGTGATATTAGAAGACACCATGACAGTAAAGTAGTTTTATGCATAGCGGCTTAGCTAACATTTTGAGAACTAGTTTAGTGAAGCTATCAGGTTTAAAAATACCAAGCCACAAAGTTTTAATGAAACTATGCTTGGATCAAAGTACCATAAAGAGCATCCAAGAACTGCTTAAAAGATCCTTGAGTGGAAATTAGAATGGATCTTCAGGATTTATTCTGTAAAGCCTGTCTATTTTGACCTTTTTTCAGTCTCATATTAAGGCTGCTGAAAGTGTGTTTTGTTTGGCTAATGCTTGGGACTTGCTCTAGCTATTAGGTCTGTTAAACTGAGGCTGCCACTAAAGTTTTAATATGCATTAATTGACTGATAAGGACTTGGGAATCAAATGGCTGAAGGAAAGGGCTATCACAGAAAATTTATTTCCCTCCTCTTTGCTTTATTTCTCTTTGCATTTCATTTACATCCTGAGCCCTATTGGTGATCCAGGTTTGAATAAAGCCACAGCTTAAGCAGTGATTAGATCTGAATAGCTTGGATTTTCAAGGAAAATGTGGCATCATTTGTATTTTTTTTTTACCATGAGGTGTGAAAATTGACACCTGGTGCAACTTTATCTTTGCAAACACTGCACATACAGACACACATGCACAAAACATTTGCAGACCCGCATAGATATATGTGTATGTATCAAATCCTCCTGAAATTAGGGCTTCAGTTGATAGGCCTTTGACTCTCTTAATGTCAGGGGTTAGTGGGAAACAAAGACAAGGCTAAGCAAAGCTTTGCAAGAATGGAGAGAGATAAGGAGCCCTCCCTCTTCTTCAGGTTAATTTTTTTAAGCATGTCATCCAAACGTTCAAAGCAATGATCCTGGAAATGCTATTAGAAGAAGAGAGCCATCAAGAATGTATATATATATATGTATCTATGTTGGGTTTTGTTTTTTACATTCTGATGTAGTTGTTATGATTATTATTATTATTATTGTTATTGTTATTATTATTATTATTAGGAAGCAATATGTTTAAAGTTCACCTGCTAATCCTTAAGCTGTCGATATGACAATGTCAAAAATGATGGGATTTGGTGATTCTCATTATTGTTATGTATTGTTCTTCACTGGTGTTCCATATTAATATTTATAAATGCCAGGAAAAGTAGTCTTTTTATAGACATGAGAGCTCCCAAACTCCATTTTTATTTTCCTTTCAACAAATCAACATCATGTCCAATATAGATTATTACATTTTGGAACAAAAATTATTTCCCAAGCAATCCACTTGATGCTGATGGTAGTTTTTTTAAACTGAATTTCCTGTGAGTGAGTTGACAACCTGTAGCTGTGGCCTTTCCTTACCATTGTTCACAACAATCTTTGTTCAAATTAAAACAAATGCTAATTGCAATGAGTGTGATCAAACTGACACAAACGCTGAAACGGGTTTGAAATCCCACCCAAAGGTACCTCAAGCAGCAGTGAAATAAAGCCAATGGTTGGGAAGTAATTTGGTCATAGTTGGTCACTGTCTTAATTTAAAGCCCTGCATTTTAGGGGTCTTGTTTGTCTCCTGTGTGAGTTGTCCCATGGATGAACCCCTGAGATCAGCTCCCTCCCACTGGGTAGTTTGGCTAATTGGCACATCTGTCACAGAGGAGGAAGGTGCTTAGGATGGCCTTCTAGGTCTTGGAAAGCCCATCTTGATTTCTAGACTGTATCCCAAATTCTTCTTCAACCCTGGGAACTCATCCAGGGGACTCAGGGTGTTCACTGGAGTCAGCACCTACCTAAGGAGACAAATTGCCCGATGACTGCTGTTAGTCAAAGGAGGGTGAGGAATGGGATTGCTGGGGGGGAGAGAAATGGGTCCTGACGTCAGGTTCCCACCTTGAGTCTCCTGTCCTAGGGGTGCCTCATTCCTAAGACACCCCAGGGTGCTGCTCTGCCTGCCTGGGTGCTGCCCTAACTGCACCCGACAGCACACGGTGCCACAGGGTGGCCCAGACCAGTGGGTGGACCCCAAAGTGCACACAGCCTGGGTGAACACTTGTGGATAGAGCATGTGAGAGGCTTGCCTGGAAGTGCTGAATGAGGGACATTCACTTCCCACGGTGGGTTTACACAGTTAAGTTTTAAACAGTGCCTCAGATATTACAACAAGAGAGCAGGAGAGAAAAAAGGAACCACCAATTCTTCTGAGCTGCTCAGCTGGCTTATTTGGGGCTTTTTATCAAGTGGAAAAAAAAAATGTGTGCCCCAATTACCAGGCAAGCACCCCAGACCCAGACTGCTTGTGAAATTGATGCCCATAACATTTGCATTGAAAGCTGCAACCACCTGGCCCAGCTTAAGAGGGTTTCCCAAAACCACCTACACTGTGTGAGGCAGAAACTTTCTGCAAAGGACTAACATGTTTGAGGCTGTGTTTGGCTGGAATGACAGTCTCAACATCTGGAGGCTTCAAAGACATCTGTGCATCCCAACTTCATCTCTGCAATGAAAGACACAATCTCCTTTTTGCAGCATTTGCTGCTTTTTGAGGCAGGTCTTTGCATGAGCTCCTTTGGTGCACTCCCTGGTTTTGAGACTGGGGATGTCAGATGGGAACAGAACGAGGGGGCTATTCTGAACTTGGGGCAGGAGTGAAGAGAGGAGATAGGCACAGCCAAGATGATTTGCCTGGGCTGGCTGCAGGCTGAAGGGATGTGGCTGCTGGTTGTAGATGGACTGACTGTGAGAGGGGTGAGGCTGCCTGGCTTTAATGGACTGTACTGCTGCAAATGCAGAGAGACATGGGCTGATGAGGAATATATTCAAGCTGGATATCAGGAGAGAGCTTGAAACTCTCAGACAACAGAGACTTGGGAATGGCCTTGGGGCAAATGCTCCAACTCATTTGAAGCTGATGCTCGTTCAGCCTGTGAAATGGGATTGTATGACTTGGTTGCCTGGGAATGTGACGGGAAGGACTTGGTGATTAAAGGGGGCCCTTCTTGTCCTCCAGTGGGTTTTAGGATGTTTTAGTTTCCTGTTTGGTTCTGGAGGTGCCTCTCAGAAAAGTCCTGGAGCTGCTATCATGTTTTGATGACCATGGCAATTTGCACTGCTTTTCAGGCCTTTAGCAAATTCTGGCACATGTGGCTGAAGTGTGTGTGCCCGGGCTGAGGTGTGTGCCCTGGGAGTGTTCTCATCCTCTGCTGGGGAGCTGAAAGGCCTTGGCTTTGGTGTAACTAAATGTTCTGTCTTGACCTCTTCATGGTCTGCACTGCTTTCCTATCCTTGATAGACATCAAACTGGCAGCCATTCATCTGAGCCCCTTCCTTGAACTGTGGTCTCTCATGTAACATCACAGACATTGCAGAAGATACTTTTCACCACTTGGAGGATGTCAAATTTTGTATTTGAAGTACCCATCCCAGTGGCTTCCTTTTCCACTTTCTGTGATACAAGCTGGCATCTTGGCACCTGGTTTGAGTAAGGGACCATATGACATGCCTGCAAACAGGAGTTTGGATTTGGTAAGTTAAAAGTTCCTCCCCTGCCTGCTGCTCACTTTCTGCTGCAGGCTTGTTGGAATATGCTCATTCAAACTTTTTCCATTGCCTGTCAGCTTACCAGCTCCTCCTAAGCCACTCCCTGGTGGGGTCTTGCAGATCTTCTGCTTCCAAAAGTTTCTCAGTTTTCCTAAAAGCTTATATTCTATAGTGTACTACATACTGATACATGTATACATTGAGCTGGAAAGATTCCTTTCTGAACTAGTTTCCTTGTTCTTCAGTTGTCTGTAAAATCAGTGTCTTGGGCACACAACCATCAGGAGAAGAAATACTGCATCAGTCAGTGCTGGGCTTTTAAATCACTACTACTACCTGAGCAGAGCTTCTGGACCAGTGAGCACTGTGTAAGCGTTAGGTTTCCAGATGCTGCTGGGTTGCTAATAGGTTTATAGAAGAGGAGGACTCTGGAGGAACTCCTCTGTACCCATGGGTTTGGTTTGAGCAGTTCTCAGCATCCCTGTAAAACCAGCAGATGCTCAAGTAGAAGCTGCTGCAGCACATGAAGACTTGATCAAAGTGGATCTGACCTTTGAAACCGAGTGGCTGTCTGCATGTGATGAAAACTGGGGGTTGAACACATCTCTGAAATGGTGAAACCCTCTCCAAGAACCTGTACAAAAGTATTTTTCCCATGTATATTTGGAGTGAGTCCAGACAAGAATCATGATCAGAGGGCTGGAGCAGCTCTGCTCTGAGAGTTCAGCCTGGAGAAGAGAAGGCTCCAGGGACACCTTAGAGCACCTTCCAGTGCCTGAAGGGGCTGCAGGAAAACTGGGGAGGGGCTTGGGACAAGGGCAGGGAGGGATGGGATGTGGGGGAACTCTTTTAAACTGAAAGAGGGGAGATTCAGATGAGATCTGAGGAAGAAATTATTTGCTGTGAGGGTGGAAAGACACAATCACAGGTTTCCCAGAGATGCTATGGAAGTGTTCAAGGCCAATATGGATGGGACTTGGAGCAACCTGGTCTAGTGGGAGGTGTCCCTGCCCATGGCAGGGAGGTTGGAACTGGATGGTTGTTACAGCCCCTTCCACCCCTAACTATTCTGTGATTCTATGATCACAACTCAAGCATTTCTCAGAAAAGTGTCTGAGGCTCTCCTGCTGATGCTTTTCTTCCAAGAGATGCTTCTGTCACTGCTCTGCTAACAGAGGAATTTTGGATGCCAGCCCAACTGTCTTGTTATTGCTCACGGCCTGACACAGCCTGAGTGTGTTGCAGAGCTGCAAGGTAGGATACACGTGTAATGGAAGGGGGAAAGAAAGTTGCTGTGAGTGGAGGGATGGAGGGAGCCAATGTCCAGGTTGCTCAGCAGAAGGTTTGGTCCCATCCCAGTAGGACAGAGGGGAAGGGGAGGGCTTGGAAAGCCTGTGCAGTGAGGAAAACTGGTGCCCTGTTTGGATAAATTTCCTTCTTGCATTCTGTGCTTATCACTTGTTCCACCCATTCACAGGAGAGACTCAAGCAAAACAGAGGGCTTTGTGTTCCTCCTGGCCTGCCTTAACGAGGGGGGAGTTGCAGGGCTGGCAGTGGGGAGGAGTGTGTGCTCACACACCATGAAAAGGAGACCTTGCACCACCACGCTGCTGCACCAGAGCCCAGCTACCTGCCAGCCTGGGGACAGCTGGGGAGCTGAGGGCAAAAACACAAAGGGAATTTTGTGATCCATCTGTGTCCTTTAAAGCGGGAGGTTTTTAATGATGATCTTGGAAAATACTTCCTGCTGGTGAAGGTGCTGAAACCCTGAGCTGGCCCCAAAGGCTCATAGATTCTCATTTCATCAAAGGTTCTGTGTAACATCTCCAGGGATGCTCTAGGCTCCTTTGTGCCTCACAGGGGGTCAGTCCCCTTCAATCCTTCTTGTTTATGACCAGTATGCCCAGAAATGCCAAAAGCACAGATTGCCAGAGGCTGGAGGCTTATTCTCAGGAAGCACAATAATACAGTTATCCTCTTCTTGTTCTAACCAGTGGCCAAAATTGTTGAGCTGCCCATCAGTCGCCTGACCTATAAAGTTGCTATGAAATAGTTCAGGCCATGAATCCTACCAAATTAAAATGTGCTTGAAATCAGAACCACTCTGGGTGTAGGTAGACCAGGCAGTTCAGTCCACAGCAGGACATCTCAAATGCCTCCTGCAGGAGAAGACCAATGATTTTTTTTTTCTGCCAGTGGTTCAGACTTCAGTGGGTTGGATGTTTGCCTCAGATTCATTTTGCTCCTGCTGCTGACAATGGACATTTCAAAGAAAACAATGACAATTTCTTGGAAGGAAACCTGCTTGTAAAAAAAGCAAAAAAAAGAAAAATCTCAGAGCCATTTGCTGAGCTTTCATCATCACACTTGGGAGCAGAAGGGAAATTGGCCGTCTGCTGCCTGTGACCAAAGTGCTTTTCACACCCTTCTTGAAATCCACCCGTGTTTGGCCAAGTTATCAGTAGTGTGCATGTTCTTTAGAGATTTGTTGGAATTTGGCTGCTTCATTTCTCTGAAGGCCTGGTCTGCACTGTGCCTGCTCTGGCCCAAGGCAGTTGAATGGGAAAGGGACTCTTTTTTTCCCCCCCCAGAACATGTCCAACTTCACTCCCTTGCATGGACTGAGCACATCTCAGGTGAGCCAGTGAGTGACCTGCCAAAGGGCCCAACCACTTGGTTCCATGGGAGTGAACTGCTCTGCAATTTTGCCTCTCCAGTTTCTTTTTTTGCTAATACACAAGAAAAAAAAGCAACAACCAGTATCTCGGATAAAATCGGGCTGATTACAAATCCAGGTTACAAACAAACTTAAAATGAAGTTGCACTACTGAGCACTCTGAGGAGCTCTCAGAACATTACAAATCCAGGTTCCAAACAAACTTAAAATGAAGTTGCACTACTGAGCACTCTGAGGAGCTCTCAGAACACATGCTGCCTTTGCAGGCTTCATTTGCCTTCCTACTGCCTATGGCTTATGATAATTTTTAATTACCAAATCACACGATATCTTTTCCCAGAGGATCCTTGCTCCTTTGCCATGCAGGATGGACAAGGATCCCTTCAGAGGTACACAGTTCATTTTTCTTTTCCTGCTTACCCAACACATTACCCAAAGCCAGAAGTAAATATGGATCTACTAATTAAAAGATATAAATGGGGAAAGAATTTCCCTTCTGATTTATACCACCTTGGAAGCAGGGCCCACCATGGGAGCAGGAGAGAGAGAAGGCAGCCATAAAATCTGACTTTGACCAGAGTCTTAGCAACCTTTTGTGGCCTTGACACTGTGTGCTTTTAATCATTGAACTTCTTATAAAACTGGATTGACAATATACCACTATCTGTCAGGAAAAAGTCAACCTCTTTATTGCTTGAGAAGTGTTGCAATACCATGGTGATGGGGTCCTGTATAAACCAAGACAGGCAGCAAAACTCTGTATTTAATACATGCCCAGCACACCAATAAAAATGTGAAAAATGTTTCATTTTGGTCTTTAAGTAACAGAGGGAGTCAAGGAGGAGGTAGCAGGGTTGGAATTGGAAAGTGATAGCTTTGCCAATGCAGTGCAATGATTGAAAATGACATCTTCCATACACCCAATTAAAATTCATACCTTTTAACCTTCACAGTCATCTGAGATCTGTATCATTAAGACCGATTCAACGAGATGCCTTGATATTCTAAATTATTTGTCTGCCTGGTATTCCAAATAAACATTTGTGAAATTCATTTCAAAAGATGTTAACACTCGTGAAACCCATGTGCCCCAGAGGGATTATATAAATTTCCATGTCAAATATTTGAAGCAAAGCACTTGTACAGAAACTGTGTTTTTTTGTGTTTTGATGCCTTTCATTTCCATAAACTAGATTACTTTCTGAAATTACTTTCACACAGAGAACAGTTTCTATTGAATTCCAGTCAGTGAGCTCCTTGGAGTGTGATGTGAATAAAATATGACTGGGTTATGTAGCTTCCAGGATGCATATGCATCTGGGCTGTATGAGCAGGGCAAACCCAAGTTTGGATTTTATCTTGAAGTGGGTTCACACATGGAGATTTACTGTCTTAGAGTAATTGCTAAACAACTATTTCATTTAGAGCCAAACAAGGAAGCTCTCTACACTGCTCTCTCCAGCCCCTCTACCTGGCTAACAATGACATGATCTCCCTGGGTAAGTAGGGATTTGCTGGCAGGCAGCAATTCCTGGCTGTCAGTGGTTCTTGAACAGAAAAGTTTTATCTGCTCCTTGCAAACACTGATTCTGCCAAAAAATCCACACGCACGCATACACACAAAAATAGATCTGAGCAAACATTGCCTCCATTGTGCTTGTTTTGCCAACCCTGTGAAATGATCAAATACCAGGTATTTCAATGGGAGAGGGAAGGAAAATTTTGCCGAGGGTGCAGGGGAGGGAGGCAGCTGTGAGATGAAGTGTTTTTACATCAACGACACACACAGTCACCGTTGTTATATAATAGCCCCTGCGTGGGTGTCTTAGGTCTGGATGGGCTTCCAGAGAAGAGGGTGAAATGCTAAAGTTGGTAAAAAATTGGGTGTTGAGCCCTGGATCCTGCAGCAAACCCTCTGAGTGCTCCTGGGTAAGAGCACAGCTAAAGCTGAGTGGGCTCTCTGGGCACCCAGGAGGAACACGTCACCGCTCAGGTTTGTCCTGCAGTTCCCTGTTGCTCCGTACCTGGAGCTCCCTCTTTTACATCAGTAGAAATTTCACACGTGGAAATTCAGGAGCCACGTGGTCCCAGCCAAGACTGAAGGCTGAGTCTGAGCTGCTCTCCCCTGCTGTGGCAGCTGTCCCTCTGCCCAAAAACCAGATGCACACCCTGCTCTGGGGTATGTGAAGTTGCATTTGCAGGCCAGTCAGCATTTGATTTGCTTGCCTCGTGTTGATCCTGGGGTCATCTCCTCTAACCAGCAGCAAGCAACAGATTCCCTGACATTAGTCTGGAAGCACAGAATTGTTGTGGGTGGCTCTTAGGGCTGCAGCAGAGGAGTCAGGTGGTTCATGCAGGGTTGGGTTTTGCAAATGCCATGGTTGCAATAAGCCTGCTGCTTCCAGCTTGGAGGGGTGGGAGCTCATGAGAAAGGAAATTTGCTTTCAGCTGGGGAGAGAGGTGTGAGGTTTTTCATGGTTTTCTGTGGAGATCCAAACACTACAGTCCAGAGTGGCGAGTGAAGAGGAACATTACAGGACAGGCATTGACATGATGACACGAGCCACTGGTAGGACCAGTCACAGCTCTGATGAAGCCGTGGTTCTCTTGTATGTCAAGCCTGACTGATGCATTGGTTTCCTCTCTTCAGTTTATAACAAAATAAAAACCTCCTGTTGTCCTTGACGAAGCCAAAACTAGGGGGAGAATGTCATTTTGTGTTCTTTAATGACTTATCTTTCTTTCTATTGCCTCTCTCTTCAAGGACATGGACTCCAGACCAGCACTGTCCCAGGACAGCAGCATCTTATTTCCCCACTTGTCATCTGCTATTTTCTGTTCCCCTGTTGGTTGTGTTCAGACAGATCCTTGATAAGGAGAATGGAGGTCAGTGAATACTGGTACCTCTCACAGCTGAGGTCAGAGGAATACAGTGTTCCTGGTTTTAGGATATTTTACAGATCTTGTTAAATATGACTTCTGGGTAGTAAAAAAAACCCAACAGCAAACAAAACAAAAAACCAAACAATAAATGTTAAAGGAAAAGGAAAAGAAAAGGGATAGGCTGAAACCAGTGACACTGAAAAGCAGAGCTCCATAGAAATGTCCCAAAAGACTTCAGGCCTCATTCCCCTCTGAAGTGACAGTCTGTACATTTAAAGCAGCACTGAGGATGCCCAAGGCCTGCTCCAGGCACAGGCCAAGTGGGTGGTTGCACCCACAGCAGGGAACAAGATGTCCATGGCTTTGCTGTCTGTTTGGCTTGGGCAGAAGCTGCTGAGGGAGGGTGAGAACAGAGAACAAGAGCAGGAAATCCAGCTCTCAGGTGTCTCCTGGCTCTGCTCCTCCTCCTGTTCCTCCCTGTGGCTGCTGTCCTTTGGCTCTGGTAGCAAAACCTGTTTTGCCTGAGCATGATGAAGCCCATATTGCTCAAAAGAAACATCTGCCAGAATGTCACTGCGGGCTACGATGCTCTCAGTGAGAGCAGGTGGAGGGAGGCACCACTGCCCCACATTTCCCTTGAGGAGGCCAGGAGAAAGGTCCCCATTTCACATGTGGCCCCCAGGGCATTCTGCAGCCAGCTGCATTCCATCCTTTTCAGGCTGCAAGAGTTTCTTACCTCCTCATCCTTTCCCATCAAGGGCATCTGACTTGATCAGGACAAGACCCAGCTCTGCCCTCACTCAGACATCAGCCTCCAAACTCCCCACTCATCACTCCTCATTACACAAGGCTGACAATGCTGTACCAGAGCCTTGGAATAATGGGAACAGAGTTTTGATGGAGGAATACATTGAACACAGCCTCCCTGCCCTTTCAGAGACCCTCCAGCTCCCACTGACACAGCTCACCTGAAAGAGCTGCAAGAGAGAGGATTTTTTTTTCACTGGTCAGTGAAAGATAAAAAGCTGATTGCCAGCAATTGCCAAGGAACATCAAGCTAAGAACTAAATAGGGTAAAAAGAAACGGGCTGCAATATATGCTCAGTCTTTGGTGCATTTCTTTAATGCCAGTCTTTAGGGGCAGACTTTGCAAAAATCCCCAATTATTTTAGCTGGTTAATCTGGTCCAAAGTAGGCTGTTGGCCAGCCTGTATGCTCTCCGTATGATCTGGCTTAGCTAATCTGATAAATTCCAGTTTATTCTCTGGGTAGGTCCTGCAAATCCAGGACTATTTTAATTAGAGAAGCTGGGCAGCGATAGTTTATTGGGCAGTGGAGGTAAATTTGCAAGTCCTTGGGTCAGTGCTTGCCAGAGATGCAGGTCATTTGGGTTAACGAGTTGCCGTGCCCTAAATGATGGCTTTTCCTTCATCTGGCTGCTGTTAGGCTGTTTTCAGCCTGTTTTTACAGATGAGCAGGCCTGAGAATATTACTGACTTCACTCTTGGTCTGTGGTTCCAGCACAAAGCACTTTTTTCCTCAGTCTTTTCTATTTTCCAGCCTTGGTTCTGCTGGCTTCTGCACTTCTTTGAACCTAAATACAAAACGAGCATCGACTTCTAAGAGAGCGGATTTGGATCTTTAGTTTTACTCGTGTTATTTCTTTTGCAGTGGAGCCTGCTGAGAAAAAGCTTCCAGCCTCTAGATGCTGTATCCCCCTTGCAGAGGAGAGCTTGAGCTGTGAGGATCTGTGGTCAGGGGAGACAGGACAGACAGAAGAAACCTACAGGCCGGGCTGCTTGAGGAGAAAGGTGGCTGCAAAGCCTCCTGCCATGAGGAATTAGATCTGGGGATGCTTTGCCTTCAGCCACTCTCTCTTCCTCCTCACTGAGCAGGCAGCTTCTGTTACACACTATACCTCCATGTTTAGCAGCAAGGACAGCAATATAAAATCAGGTCCCTTGAACACCATTTTTCTTTCTATCTGATGAACTTCAGGTCGTTAAAATTGAGGATGAGGTGAACACAACTTGCCACATTTCCAATGCAGATCGTTTGTCAGAAAGCAAAAGCCACTGTTCCTTTTCTTCAGAAGGACAAGTGGAGTGGTCCTATATTTGGACAAGGGACTATAAATGAAGCTGAAATAATGGAAGATCACTCAAAAATTCTCCACGCCCTGGAAATATTTCCACTTGCATTTGTAATGCTGAAGGGAGTAGAGTTTTATGTAAGAAACAGGCTGCAGAGTAGGGACATCTATGTCCTAGTCACATCTCTACCCTAAAAAACCCTCTTTCTGGCTGGTTTCTGTTTCCTTTCCCATTAAATGAACTTGTCCTCCTTTCAAGCAGAGCCCCTTGTGAAAGGCTTTGTTTGTCCAAGGTGCTGCAGCAGGACTGAAAGAGCGGGCAGGGAAATGGTGGAACAGGCTTCCCAAAGGAAGGGAACCAAAATGCAGCCCCAGCTGGGATTCCCTGGATACACAATGTCCTTGTGTGAAGGATGCATGTGTGGGGGGAATCTCAGGCCCACAGACCAGACCTGATCCTCAGCACACGTCTCAAGCTGCATTTTAAGGCCAGTCAGGAGGGAGCCCCGCTGGGGGTTTGGGTTGTTTGCTTTTTTCTCCTGACTTTGTCCCAGTGCTGGGGTATCTTGCTGATGTGGTAGAGGACGGTCACACCTTGATGGGCCCCATCTGTTCTAGCGAGGAGGGTACAGCTGAAGGCTTCAAGGGTGCCCGGGTGCAGCTTGGGAACGCTCCTTGCTTTATCCATGGTGAAGCAGTTGGCATCAGCCTGGCTCCCTGGCACCCGGAGAGGGGGGGGGGGGGGAAATCCTGAGGTAAATTCGAGTAGACGTGATGTTAGAAAAGAACTAACCGTTAGGGCAAGTCGGGGTCGCCAGGTCTCCCAGCAGGGACAGGTGCCTGCCACTCCGTGCCTGGCTGCTGGCCAAGGACTTAGCGGTGGGACGGATGCCAGTCACGCATGAAGAGCAGACACAAGGCTGGATGGGCTGCCACTCCGCTACACCGCAGACAATAAGTCGTTCCCTTGCCTCTCCCTGCCTCTCTCCCCCTCTCGTGGTCTGCACACACGGGGTGGCTGGTGCCCAGGTTGCCACGGGGCATCCCCAAGGCCAGCGCTGAGGACGCCGGCAGATGATGGGAAGTCTGACCCTTCCCCGTGCTGTTGAGACCTGGAGAATATTCTGCAAGGCCCCGTCTGGCCAAGTGGGTGGGGATGGCAGGAGGGGAGTGAAAATGGGCCTCCAAAGCCAGCAGTGATTCCTGGGCTGCCTGCAGCTATCTGCACGCACAGACTGGTGTTTGCATATGCAAGTATCCAGCTGTGCATTCAGCCACTGGCTGCTGCCGAAGCTCCAGCTGGCATGAGCCTGTTCCATGGATCCTGCTCAGAGATCCCTTGCTGAAAGCAGGGCCACTGTGTCCACGCTTCCCTGCACAAGGAAGTACCTGAAAATCTAGCTGGCACATCACAGGATAACAGGGTTTTTTCTCTAGGTTCTTTGAGGCTGTTTGTTTCCCGCCCGTGTGCTGTATAAGCAGGCAAACCAAGTCTGGATTTTGTCTTGAAGTGGGTTCACCCATGGAGATTGACTGTCTTAGAGTAATTGCTAAACAACTATATTTAGAATGCATTTTTTAGCACATTCTTTTTACTAGAAAAGGGAATAATTTCTGGCCCTAGAACACAGAGCACCTCTGGAAGTTGTGCCCTGTGTATTTCAGAACTGCACAGGTGAAAAAAGGGTGAGTCTGTTCAAGTCACAAAGAAAACCAAAAATCTTCTTTTTCTTTTTTTTGTCCTCATCCCACCTCTTTTTCCCCTTCTCTGCCTTCCCTCCTCTCATCTGCTAAATGAGACGTTTCCACAGGTTTGTTCGACACAGGATGGCAGTGGCAAAGCTTGGCAGCTGTGGGAGCAAATGACTCCCAACCAAAGGACAGCTTGAAAGGCAAACGTGAGATACACTGAACGTCTGGCAATCCAGTCTGTCAGTGGCCCTTTCCAACTTGCAGCCAAGGAGCATTGGAGAGTCCCTTAAATAAAATGCATTTTGCTTTAGCACAGCAGCTGACCGTGCTGACTTCTGTCATCTCTTACATCTTCTCCTATTTTCTTTTGCATTTTCCATGTGTGTTGTTCTGCTGATCCCAGTTCTGAGGGGAAACGTGGCAATACAGCTGCTGTGCATTTCTTTGTTATTTCCTTTCCTGCCTTGGCACCTGTAGCCACTGTAACTAAGCACTTTACAGTAATCTTAAAAGCCTTCCAAAAATACTGTGACTCATTAAAACTGACTCAATAATAAAATCGATGGCAGCCTCCTATCCCTTCTTGAAAACTCATCTGCCCTGCAGTTACAGACAAAAATAAACTAGACCATTTTTAGTTTTCTGTTTGTTGTTTCTTTGGGATTTTTTTTTTGTTGTCCTTTTTTTTTTTTCTTCCCCCAAAGCTTGACTGAAGAAACAAATGAAGTCTGATGTGATTTCAGGCTCACCAGAATTTTTAGGTGTTATCCCTGTGGACACATCCAGTCTTCCTGTGCTTCTCTGTTTTCAGTCTTAATTCCAGGATTGCAGAGTTTGAGAAAAGCACTGAGCCAATGCTGTAGCAAATATTAAATAAAAAGGAGTGATAGGGAACAGCTTTGTCACAGCAACATTGACTGGACAAAGAGCTGCAGTCTCTGCAGGTAGAACGTGCACGACCACGCTCATCATCCATAACTGTGCTTGCTCCAGGCAAGGAGGAAAGTCTGAAAAGCATCTGGACAACTGAATGGTGCCTTTAGCTCTGCTTCTGCTCCACCCTATGACCTGTGTGGTGAACATAAGCTGGTTGCTCCTAACACACCTGCACAGCATGGTGAGGAAGAGGAATGAGACTAATGGCTGTATTTTTGTGACCCACACACACCTCTTGTCCATCCTGCCAAGCAGTCGGGGAGGCACAAAGCATCTGCAGTGCTCTGAGGACTAGCTGGTCTTATGGTGTCTGCTGATGGACTTAGACATGGCAAGCTTAGCTCTGCTGGGGCCCAGCTGCTCTGTCCACACAGATGCACAGGCTGGAGGTGCTGGGCTCTCCATCTGCAGGAAGGGGTGAGCACAGCCTGGGTCTGCCTCTGAGCAGAGGTAGCAGCTCCCACCTCTGCTCACCTGGTAGTGTGGCCACAACCCAGGTCTGCCCACCTGTGTGCATCAGCAAAGCAGGATCACACTGCTGACCTCCTTAGCAGAGATCTTGGAGATCAACACTGAAAATGTTCTGTCTAAGAGCTGGAGATTAACTAGTTTAGAGTGTCTCTTTCTACAGTCCAGAGGGGATGGAGTTATTTTAAATCTCTTTTGTGCAAAGAAGAAACCAGAAGATTATTTTCTTTCTTCAGTGCCCTAAAACTCCTCAGGGCTGCTTATCTCCAATTGTGCTTGTCAAATAGGCCTTTCTGCTATGCACTCTTCAGGGGAATGCATTTAAGAGCTTATAAGATCCAGCCAAGAAAGGGGACTGGTGCCCATATGACTTAGGTGACAAATGCACATACAGTGGGACAACAGAGAAAATGGTGGACTGGGAAAGAATTGTGCTATTCAAAAAACCAAAGAATAAGTCTCATCAAGTTTTGGGGGAGCTGTTTAGTTCATCTCCCAGCCCCAATACCCAACAAACCCCAAATCACCTGCTAGCTATTTCCCTAACCTGTTCCTAAGGATCTTACATTTAGAAGAAACTGTATCACCACCAGCCTAGTTCACCACATTTCTCACTCTGCAAAGATTTACCTACTGCCTATTTCATGTTTTCCTTTGTAGTTCAGCCCCCCCTGCAGTGCACAGGTACCTTTTTAACAAGATTGGGTTGCTCACAGCCCCATCAAGCCTGACCTTGAGTGTCTTCAGGGATGGAGCCTTCACCACCTCTCTGGGTAACCTGTTCCAGTGCTTCACCACCCTCATTGTAAAGAACTTCTTCCTAATACCCAATCTACATCTACCCTGCTCCAGTTCAAGGCCATTGCCTCTTGTTCTATCACTACCCACCCTTGTAAACTGTCTCTTCAGTCCCAGATCTGAATTCCACAAGTTTTGTAAAACAGCACTTGAAAAATGGCATATTTTTCTGGAAAAAAGAAGAGCTTAACTCTTCCTCTTTATTTTTAGTAGCTAATAAACTTGGGCTCTAACTGCCTACCCACCTCCCAACTTACCACCTGATTTGTAATGTAAGTCAGCAGGCAAATCTAAGTCCCTGTCCTTGACTTCAGTGCAGCTGACCCAGACAAAGTGCTGGCTGAGACTTCTGGAGCTGCAAAATCCTCCTGAAAAGTTGAGCAGGGAGCAATGCCTGGATCCAACAGTGAACTCAGGTGCTGCAGCTGCCAATGGTTTCTATTACTGCTGCAGGCTGTCAGCAATTAGAAAACGCCTACTATCAAAATGAGCATTTTTAGTAGTAAACTTGGTGACATGAAGACAAATGGGGAAATCACAAGACCTAATTACATCTAATTGCTAATCCATGGGAAACACTCCAGTGAACTGGCACTCTGCATAGGGAGGAGACAAGCAGCATTGTTTTAAAACACAAATTTACCAAACATATAATTAGCTAAATACCCACACACTCTTCTAGCCACTTGTTTTATTCTGAATCAGAGCTCCTCTGAGTGCTGAACATGGGGATAGCATCTTCAAATGGCAAAGTGCTTCTTTGTTAAAAGAGCTTTAGAAGACCATTTCAGCAGATAAAGATTAAATCTATATATACTTTGTGATATCCTTAAAGGTTGCCTTGATTCACTGGCTCCCCTGATGCATTGTTAGCAGGAGAACCTGGCAAGACCCATCCTGGCAATTTTCAGGGAGCAGCTTGTTTCCAAGTGATTGAGGATCTCCTTCCTTTTGGTGGAGCCTTCAGGGACATGCCATGAGGATGTTATTTACCTTGACTTTTAATATGATTTACGAGCTTTGAAATGTTTGTTGTTTCAAACGCAGTTTGCCCAAGATGGGATTCACCTGGTGCTGAAACACCAACAAGACTTGGTCTTACAGACCATATGCAGAAGGGCCTGATGCCAGAGATTGCTCTGGGCATGGGACAGCCAGCACATGGCTCAGCAATGCCATGGTTAGGGGATGATGCTGGCTGGCTCACCCAACTGGTCATATGTGGGGTGAAAGAACTAGGAATGAGCCCCACATTTCTGCAAGTACTCTCATCCTTCCAGCAGCTCAAATGAACGCAGGGCTTATTTTAGCTTTGTCTTATTCACAGAATCACCAAGGCTGGAAAAGACCTTTAAGACCATCAAGTCCAGGCTATGAACTAACACCACCACATCTCCAGACCATGGCACCAAGTGCCACCTCCAGCCTTTCCTCAAACACCTCCAGGGACGGTGCCTCCACCACTTCCCTGGGCAGTCCATTCCAATGTCTGATCATCGTTTCCATGAGGAAGTGCTTCCTTATATCCAACCTAAACCTCCCCTGGAGCAGCTTGAGGTCAGGCCCTCTTGTCTTGTTGCTAGTTGCCTGGAAAAAGAGCCTGACCCCACGTGACCACAACCTCCCTTCAGGTAGTTGAAGAGAGTGAGAAGGTCCCTCCTGAGTCTCCTCCAGTCTGAACAACCCCAGCTCCCTCAGCCCCTCCCTATAAGACAAGACTCACAATCCCCTTTCTTTTCCTCAGCCAAAATATCTGTCCCAAAGGATTACAATGGCCTTTTTCCCAACAAGACCATGGGGAGGCCAAGACAGCACAAGTATCTGGTTGATTTTAAAGGAAACAGCAGGGTAAAACCATCCCCCTGAAGTGTTTGCCCACTATGGCCTGTGTTCTGCCAGATCTGCTCTGGTCCCTCTGCCCTGAGGGGAGGCCTCTCTACATGGTGGAGGATTTTAAGACTGATAAATAATCAGAGAATCATAGAATGGTTAAAATTGGAAGGGACCTTAAAGACCATCAGGTTCTAACCCCCCTGCCATAAGTAGGGACACCACCCACCGGACCAGGTTGCACAAAACCTCATCCATCCTGGCCTTGAACACCTCCAGGGATGGGGCATCAGCAACCTGCCTGGGCAAACTATCCCAGTTCCTCACCACCCTTATAGTGAAGAATTTCTTCCTAATATCCAACCTAAATCTCCCCTCTTTCAGTTTAGAACCATCACCCCTTGTCCTATCACTGTCTTCTCTGATGAAAACCCCACCCCAGCTTTCCTGGAGCCCCTTCAGGCCCTGGAAGCTGCTCTAAGGTCTCCCTGGAGCCTTCTCTTCTCCAGGCTGAACACCTCAACTCCCTCAGCCTTTGTAGCAGAGCTGCTCCAGCCCTTGGATCATCTTGGTGGTCCTTCTCTGGACCCTCTCCAACAGGTCCATATATTTTCTTGTGCTTCTTGTCCTTCTTCCGCAACAAACCCCTGGTGACACTCCCGTGGATGAGCTACCTGCAGGTGCAGGTGAAAGGAGTAAAAATGGGCCTGAATTCCCTTTTCTGTTGTTCTGGGTTTGGTTTTTTTAATCTTATCAACCCTGTTCTCTGAACGGCACAGTTACATCTGACTGGTTTTGCTCATTTTCAGTTCAATGTAAATACCAGCCCTGGAAGTCATTTGGGAAGCTTGCATATGCTAATAATTTGTAGCTGAATTTTTATTATTTTTTTACATTAAACAATAATATTGATATTTTCAAACTTTGCATGCCAAACACTGAAATTGAATTCAGTATTGTTTAAAATAACAATAATATAAATTTGTTTTAAATTAATTTAGTGTCATTTCATTGTTTGAAATGTAATGTGGGAAAATATTACTGCTGGGGCAAGAGTAAATATCTAAGTCTATTAATTTTATTGAAGTAGTGGATAGATCCACATGAACTATTTCTCTGTGTGTTTGGTTAATATTTTATTGAAAATTGGTGTTAGCTCTAACTAATGAAAATCCAAACTCACTTCACATATAAAGGTGTAAAATGCATCCAACAACTTAATAACCCATTAACATCAATGGAATATTTTATGCTACAATAATTTTTTTTTAAAAGGTGAGTGTTTCTAAGAGATGTATAAGAAGTGGAAAGAAGCCAGTATAGCCAGCCCTTATTCTGAATGAACAGAGAAGGATAAGAAGGATCTGCAAATGATATTCCTCATTGTCCAGCAGTTGCCAGCACCAGTTCTTCAAAGGGTGATGCTAGAAAGGCACAAGTATAGTGCTGTGAATGTGAACTTCTTGAATATCATGCTTTTCATGGGTCAATGTTGGAGGGTTTTGTGATGGGCAGTGCACTTAGCTCCATTTTACAGGTGGTGAAACTGAAGTAGAGAGTAGGGATGTTATTTGCCTGGGCTCCCCCTGTCAATAGCCAGGGGTAGAGCCAGGAACAAATCCCTGTCTCTTGACAGCTAATCCCGTGCCTAAACCAAGATGGTCTCCTGCTTCAGGAAAATGCTTCCTTTGTAGGTAGCACTTGAGCACATGTTAAAGTCAAGGGGACTTAAACGTCTGCTCGAAGTTAAGCCTATACTTAAGTACTTTCCAAACAGAGGGTGAACTTAAACCCGTGTTAAAGCGCTTTCCTGAATCCAGGCAAAATCTGTGCAAAGTGCTTCATTCTTCTAACTCCCATCATTAATGGTGTGGAGGAGTTGAATTCTGGAGATTTCTATTTCCAGCCATCCCTTGCTTTGTTGTTATTTCCCCAGGTGGTTTTTTTTTCAGAAAGAAGAGGAGGTAAGGAGGCTGTTTTAATTTTTTTGGCAGTCCTCCTAATTCTGGCTCTGCGGGTCCTGGTCTTGATGAAATGTCAGTGTTCGTTGTGACTGTTCCATTGTGGGTCCTGCCGCGCTTGAGACTTGCATGCTTGTATGTCATTATCAGATCTCAAATCTGTGTAACGTGAAGAAATGTGTTTATTGGGAGAGGACCAAGCAGCCTTCACAAAACAGGGAAAAACAACAGGAAGCCTACAACAGCATCACGTTGGGTTCATTGACTGTAGCAAAACCATGTCCTGGCTGCTGCGTGACTGTATTTCTGAAGTGATGAAGTTGCAGTCATGGCAGATCAGAGCACGTATCTTGTTTGACAGAAATGAGGGTGAATATCAAAGTGCTATTCTTCCTTCCAGCAAATGAAAACTGCAGGGTTTATGCAGTGCTCCTCTCAAGAATCCCATCAGAAGGCAACTCATTCTGTGTAACACCGATAACAGTTCAGTCGTGCCAGTGCAGACTTGAAGAGACCCATGTGTAGCCTCAATCATACAAGCAGACAATTTGATCTATGGAGTGGTCATGGTGCAGAAGAGTTGTTGTTACCTGTTAACCTGGGTTCAAAATCTCAGCTGGTGCTTGGGGTGTTGGTTAGGCTTCAACCAGCAATTCTAAAAAGCACTAGGCTGGATGTCAGAGCCTGGGAGGACAAAGCTTCCCATGTTTCCTGGTACTGCAAAGCTGCCTGGGGCTGGGAAGACAGCTTGGGTGTACAACCATTCAGGATTCATCTTGCCCTTAACTGAGTAGCTAACTAAAAAATATGAATGCTATCTGTATTTCAGCCCTCCTGTAAGAAAGGCAAAGAGAGCATCCCCACACATTTTAATGGCCAGTGGTATCTCATGCTGGTGTCTAAGGAAGCTGAAATTAGTTGGCCAGGACCACTCAAGGACCACATACACAAAATGCTGAGGATTTCTTTCAAAGATGATGTAGAAGTTACCTGGAATTTACACTTTTCACTGGTGAGAACCTCTCAGGAAGAGCATTAGGCCCGAGCAGATAAATAATAATATTTAAAAGGTTATATGGAGGGAAATGGAGTGTGCTAGCAATGGAAGAAGGGGTAGGTCAGGTAAATGAACATGTCTTGAAGGTTATGAAATGAAGGTCTAAAGTTAGGGTGTGAAACTGAGAGGATCTTGTACAGTATGGAAAAGGAACAATGAAAGGCTCACTGGCCATATAAATGAAAAGAAAAAGAATGAATGGGTTTCCCACACAATAAGCATGGGCTAGGGATTAGTTTGTGTCATCCAGACATTGAAGGGACGTTACCTCAGCTTTCCCTAGGGATGAAGATGGCTAATGGGAACAAGTGAATAGAACTGCAGAGGGTCATGTGCAATATGCAAAACTCCAAGCACTTTTTGTGTTCCAGTCTATAAGGATCAGATCAGCCCCAGGAGACAGAAGGGACTGACACATGAAATCACCATCCCTGTAGCAAAGATTCTCAATAAACTGTTCAAAGCCTGAGTGCTCTGCCCTGAGCATTTGACTGGAAAGTAGCAGGCACAGTACCTGTAATAAAGGCTGGAGCAGCTGTTGAAAAGTGATTAGGGAAACTCCTGGCTGTACCTCAATGCTGTGCAATGCTTTAGAGCAGCTTTTTAAGTAACTGAACACGTGAAGGCACATGAAAAATGGGATAAATACAAGATGGATTTGTAAGAGAGAGATTGTGCTGGGCTCCTTGGAGAGCTTTCACTGAGCAGAAGTCAAAACCAGTGTGATGCCTCAGTCTAGTTGAGTTCCTCTGAAGAATTTAATGTGTTGGGCTGTACAGGGAATTTGAGATGATGATGATGGAAAAAGTGAGGATTAAAACCAGTGCTCTGTCATGGGGCAAAGAGTGGTCAAAGAGGCAAGGATGGAGGGTGACTTGGGAAGAAAAGATGAGGAACTGGAAAGGGGTTATAGAGTTGCTGGAGCTAATGAAACACACTGCTGGTAGAAAATGTGGGAGCATTGTTGAGTTGGATCAACTTGAAGAAATTGGGTATTGTGAAAGACCAAGTCAATGCACATTGGGACCAATAACAGAAGCTGCTGCCTTAAATCAGGGACCCTTCAGCTTGAAAGACAGATATAGTGAAAGACTGTGTTAAAGGTTTAGGGAATGGAGATAGGCCACTATGCAACCTGGCTGTGAACAGAACATCCACAATCCTAGAATATATCCATTTTATTGTGGAACTATGATAATTTTAATATTGCTGCAGAAGACACAAAGGAAAACCTGAGTGGGACAGTTGTGGTTACCCATGTTTAATATTCAGGCTGGCAGGGTTACTGGGGTGACTGGGGAAATGGAGAACTTATTTTATGAAAGAAGGCTGAAAGAGCAGGGCTTGTTCAGCCTAATAACATGAAGGCTGGGAAGAGATAGGCCTGCTCTCCAGGAATGCATCAGAGGGGTAAACACCAGGGAGGGATAAGAGCTATATAAGCTGAAATGCTGGCACAAGAACAAATAGGCAGGAACTGGCTCTGAATAAATCAAGGCTGGAAGTTAGAGGGAAGCTTGTAGCTGACAGAAGAAAGGGGCTCTGCCACAGACCCCACCAGCATGAGCAGGACAAAAAAAATCAATAGTTTTAAGATGGTGTTTGATAAACTAATTAAACTTCTGGGTTTTTTTTCCTGTGGTGTAAAGAGCCAGACTCATTGACTTGGAACAGCCCTTCAAATTCTACAGTGAATTTAACATCCTAAGATGCATATGACAGATAATGTATGTTTGAGTAATTATTTTAGGCTCTCTGCAGCCTCTGGCAAGCTCTAATTACCTGGCAGTACAGTGGGAAGGTGGAGCAGGGCAGAAATAATTTCCTGATCACTGATACAAGCCATGTAACTACATACTTCATCACTGACAACAATGGTGCTTACGCTGTGCTGGAGCCTGGTGCTTTCTGTGTCCACCAAGAGAAGATTCCTGCATCATCTATGGTCCTTGATCTCAGAGCTGTGATTCTTCCCATGACTAGGTAAGAGAAACTGAGTCCCACCAGTCAGCAAAGGATCTGGAAATTGTCACCTGAAATACTTTGTTCTGCAGCACTTCCTTGGTTCTGGTCAGTCCAGCAGACAATTGAGGCAAGTTAGAAGTGGGTGTTACCATGAAAGGCTGCAGCCAAACTGTGACATAATTTCCAAGTTTCTCTGTACCCTACAAATGTTCCCAAATACCCTATAGATGTTTTTATCCCCTCAGAGACTGTTTCTCAAAGCAAACCCTCCTGAGACTGCATGAGTTCTGCAATCTGCTGTATGCTAAAATGATCAATTAAAACACTAAGTTTGCATAAGGAAAAGATAATCTGATGCAAACCACCTGAAGGTCACAGAGCCTGAATATAAGGTCACCAAAGGATATCCAGGTTCATGTCATCAGGTGAAAGACTAACGATGGATGTGTTTTGACAATGTTTATGTTTAATTTAACAATTAACACTGGCCTCACCTATTGATCTTTAAGCAAACACTCGTTACGGTGCACGATGACATTGTAGTTAGCAACTTCAGATTGTGTTAGTGGTGGTTTCAGCTGAGCTGCATTAAGAAATGCTAATTGCAACAGTCTTGAGGAAGGAAGGCTGAAACAAAAGGGTAGCCACACATCTTTGATACATGTCCCTGCTCTGGGCAGAGATGCCATTAACAGAAGCCTTAGATGGGAAACAGCTCTTTTCTTTTTCCCACCTGGGTGGTACGTAGTTAAGTCTTATCTTGCTGCCAGCTCTGAGGGAGATTGATTATTTTTAAAATTTACTAAATGTGATTTAAACCATTTTCACATTGATGTGAATATTACTGATCTTCATCTTACATTCTTCTAGTGTGGGACAGTGAAAGTTTGCTGGTGGAGAGTGCTCAGGACCCCTAGCAGGCAAACACTGTAAGAAACTCAAAGTACAGTACCAGGCAAGCCTATGGATGGAGCTGCACTATATGCAAAGCTCTGCTCTCTTCTTGTCAGCACTGTCCAAATTCCAGGATTGCTCAGAGATGGAGTTTGAAGCCACTTGCTGCCTCTACCTCCAGATATGCATGCTCACCTCCTCCCTTGTGCCCACTCCAGAGTTCTTGCTGCTCTGCAGTGACTTGTACCTTGACCTCATAAATAAAATTTGAGCACATCAACCAATACGAAGGAAGAGGAGGAAAAATGCAACCCTGTGCTTTATTGGCAGCTGTGCTATGAAGATAGGCTTAAACCAGTCCTGAAACCATATGTGAGAGGCTGTGCTGTGAGCTCTTCACACTGCCAAGGCAAGAGAAGATCTCTGGACTAGTTTCAGATGAAGCAGCTAGTAGGCTTGACAAAAGGCAGAAGGAATTAAGCTACCAAAGTGAGGTGATACCTCTAGTCACACACAAAGTCAGCGTTGCAAGCAAGAGAGAAGCAGAGCCCACTGTTTACCAGCCTTAGCTCAGTGACTGGATCCTAAAAGTCTTAACCACTTTAAAAAGTGATGTACATTGGTTGTATCTGCTCTGGACCCGTGTTGGGAAGTGATTGAGTTAACATTTCTTAGCAAGTTACCCTGATCAGCTGGACCATAGTTCTATGAAAGAAATGAAGTTTGATAGGATTGCATTGGAGGGGTAGGAGGTAATGGAAAGCAAGAAGATATGTGGTAAATCAAAGAAAGAAATGGGCATGTTGGACAGACTGGAATAGAAGGAGAGGAACCAGAAAGAAAGGGAAGTCAGGCAGGTGACAGGAGAGGCCATCAGAACAGAAATAGGTATTTTAGCAAGGCAATGAGTGAGAGAAAGGCTGACTTGAAAGACTTCTCTGGAAGCTTCCTGATCTACTATTTTTTGTATCCTTTCCCTGACCCTTTTTTCCTTGTGTCCTCAATTATTTGGGGTAAGCATTGTCCCCATCTTTGTTGGCCCATCTCTATGTTCACACGACCTAATGACACGGGCGAGCTACTTAATCCTAGTCTGTCAGTGTCATCCTGGATTAATTTACCCCGTGTTCAGCGCTGACTGTCACTTGGATGAGTGTCTCCTACACCATTTCTTTCCTTCTGCTCTTTTCTTCCCCATTGGTCATGCCTTTGGCAAAGAGCCCCTTAGCTGAGGTGCCCCCTGTGACATTCCACCAGATCCCACATCCACGCTAAGCGCTGCCGACGTGCCCGCTTTGTCTGCTGCCTCCATCTTAATTCTTTATCTGCTTACACGGTTGGTGTCTCCCCACCCCCCCCTCCCCATTACTGACCTTGTGGATTAATGTATAGCACAGGACTGTAAGCTTTCTTGAAGGCTGGGTGAATTGTGTCCTCAGCTCCCCATCTGTCGACATCGACTCTTATTGCCTTCTGCACAGTGACACAGACACAGCTGAGGCTTCATAGGAAGCAGATGAAAGAGCTGGGTTTTTTCCCTCCTTCTTTTATAATTTTTGACAGGGAGTTTCCAGTTTGGCAACTGGTCTCTACCAGTGTCTTCCTTGTGGGTGTCTTGTTTAATCAAGGGATCGCAAAGTCTGAATATTAATCAGGTCTATTTAAAGAAGTTGGAGACAGGAGATATGTGATTGCTGGGATAATGTGGAAGCCTGTGTTCACTCAGCACTGTCTAGTTTGTGTGGCTGAAATGTAAAGGATAAATATTTTGGAACAGGTGAGAGAACAGAAGATGAAACTATAGGATGAATAACTGGGGAAGAGCTTCATGTTCTGGAGATTTCCAAAGCTAGCCTGGGGAAAGCCTTTCCACCAGTATCTGGGGAGCAAAGCCCTTCCTTGGCAGATGTAACTTCCTGGTAAAAAGGCACTAAAACCAAGAGACTACCAAAGATACTGGGGAGCTCATCCTCTGGAAGGAAAGGGGAAGCATCCCATGGGAACACAACGTTAATGACAACCAAAATAACAGGTATCCCCATGGAGGGTATCTGTTTGTGAGGGATGGTTGTGTGATGGGAAAAGCAGTTGGTGCCCAGATTCATGATGAGGGTCTCAAGAGAAGGCAGTCAAACCCAGTGGTGGGTATTCACCTTGGATGTGTGTGGGACCTTCTGGTGGTTTATGGATTGAGATTGTTTTTCCTGATGTCACTGTTTCACCACAGACCACTGGCAGGACGTATGCAGTGAGCTGGCTTCCCTCTTTTGTTTCCAGCTCTCATTTTGCATTGAAAGATGATGAAAAACTGCTTGAAAATACATGTAACATTTTCCTTGCAGTCAGCTTTGTAGCATGACTAATGTGTGCTTGGGTACAAAGAATTACGTATTGCTCCTCTTGAATATTGACTTTTCTGTTTCTCTCTGCTTATGTGCTGGGATCTTACACACACACACACACACACACACACACACACACACACACAATCTACAGCTCCATGAGCTAATGCCCATTTACAAATTCCCTAACTGGGTTGTTCTCCCCAGGAACACTTACGGTGTCATTGAATATTTAGCTATTTGGAATAGATAGGAAGGTGATTTTCAGTCATGGCTTCATGACTGTTTAAATGGGAATGAAGTTGTCCAGGACTCAGCCAGACTCAGCCAGACCACGTCAGCTTGGCTGCATTTTGAAGCCACAGAGGTTGAGCTGTAGCCAGGAGAGTTGTAACTCTGCTAAGAGTTAGAAAATGCTTTTGAAACCATCAGACAGACTGTTTTTCTAAGGAAAGGAACTGCAAAGAGCAAGTTCAAACATTGGGAGGAATATCTTGGAGCAACCTGGTCTAGTGGGAGGTGTCGGTGCCCACGCAGGGGGGTGTGACTAGATGATCTTTAAGGTCCCTCTCAACCCAAACCTGTCTGTGATCAAACCCCTTGTCACCTGTGCCACTCATTAATTAAATATACAGAGCTGTGTACAGTTTGGGGCTCCTTGATACAAGACACTGACCAACAGCAGAGGCCACCCAGGTGATCAGGAACTTGCAGTGCAGAGTGAGGTTGAGTCCTGGAAAGCTGAGATGGTATTTACAAACTGGCTTCAAGAAGGGAATGGTCACAGAGGAGACACTATTCCTGGAGGCACACTGCAAAAGGGCAAGAAGCAACAGGCACAAGCTGCATAATGGAAAATTCCAGTCAGGTCTTAAGAAAACATTCTCCACAGGAAGATACACTGGGACAGTTGATTGGGAAGTTGTGAGGTCTCCATGTGCACCGTGGGAGTCAGCTGGCCATCTAGTGTTTGGTCCTGGACTGTCCTGTTGAAGTTCAGACATAGGTGTAGAAAACAGTGGCTTTGTCACAGTGAAGTGACCTCTCAATAGAGATAGCTCCTCCTGTTCATTGAAAAATACAGTTTCTGTCCCGTGGGAAATTCTGGTATTTCCATATTTGTTTTTGATCTCAAATTGGAACACATAGTTCATAAAAGGAATTGATTTGCAAATGTCAGAGCATTTAATGTTGACATTTTGAGCTAAAATTATTTTTTTTTTGCTTGAATCAGGTAATCATTTGCTTCTGTCTGAACCTCCTCCTTTACAGGAGCTGTTGCTCTGCCTTTTCTGGGATCAACAGGAAAACCCACCACTGGCTAAACTGTGTCTACCATCATGTGCCCTTATTTCTTCTAGCAGCTAAGTTACCTGGGGGAATCACAAACCTTCCAGCATGCAGAGTGCTGGCTCAGGCAGATGTAAAACAAAAACCCAGGAGTTTTCTCACTGAAACATTTTTGGGAAATATTTTTTTTTACCTGTGTGGAAAACCTTGATCGGTGAGAAATCTCATTTTCTGAAAGGAAAGTAGTTTGATTCCTCCTTTTTCTAAAGGAAAATGTTTAAACAGTCCAACATGCAACAACTATGTTCATATATGTGTGTGTGAAGGTGCTTCTCTTCCACTTCAACAAATGTTGCAGCCACATTCTGTTCTCATTTCCCCCATGTGAGCTCAGACTTCCCCTGTTAGTTTCAGTGCAGCTAATCCAGTCACAGTGACAAAGCTAGGACTCAATTTGGCCCAAAGAAGGGATTTATTGTCTTTAATAATAACAACACAGAGATGGAGCCACAGCTGGTATGAACCAAGGAAATCAGTGGAATTTGGATGACTTATACCTGCCAAGAACCAGCCCCAGAAATATTAATAGCTAACTACCTGTAGTGCTTACAAATGGATTTACAGCCCATTTCCAATGCTTCTTTGGGCAGAAGACAGCACATTTTCAGGCTTGCTTACCTAGTCTGGCAGGAAGAGTTTTTCACACTTTCTGCTCTGTTAGCAGCACTCGTGCTAGGTCTTCTCTCCCATTCCTTTTCTCCCCCAGCCCAGGCTGTTTGTCTAAAGCCTCTGCAATATCCACCTGCAGATCTTCTGTTGTTGCTGTGTTCTCAACTGTCTTCTGCAAAGTCAGTGTGAGCTGAACACAGGCATCTGAGGACATAATTTGGGTTTAAATTTTGTAGCACATTAGGAGCATGCTAATTGCCTAGGGTGACATCCAGCTGACAGCTGATTTGATGGTAACTATGTTCTCATTCCTGTTTAAAATCCTATCTCCTAAAGCAATGAGTGATGGGATCAATAGCCTGGCTTTGTTAACAGGAGGGCTGTGCTGCACCACTGTGATTTTGACTTCAGTGTTTTCTTTGCCAACTAATTATGACCAAAATGACATACCAGGTGATCTGTGCTTGTTCCTAAGACACTTTTAACACCATCTCTTAGGCTTTTTTTTTTCCCCGGAGCCAATGGCTTTTGTCATTTGCTTCCCTGGTTTCCTGTTCATCACGTTTGTTGACAAGTGCTCAGATGAATTCATGTGAGTTGCACCCTTGCTGTCTCCTTGCCTGGCTGGGACATTTCCTTCTGTGTGTCAGGGTGGGCATTTAAATATATAGCTCACATGATTGCATGCCCAAATATTTGCTGATGAAGGTATCTACACGGTGAGAAAATGTCAGTCAACTGAATTGCATGTGCAAATTCCACTCTGCATGTGTAAACACAGGATCTGTGTGTGGTTTGAGTATCTGCACTGGGAAATTTGGCTTTGCTACCTTTTACATGCTTCCATTAAGAATTCCCTTTAAGTCCTGCGAGGTGGCTGAAACAGATGTTTTGCCTCATGATGTTCAGGCCTCACAGAGGTTTGAAACCCACCAAAGGACTCTGGGGGTGCCTGTACACGTGCTCCCTCTGATGGAGGTGGCAGAAAGAAACATGCTGTGACCCAGAGTGGCTTTGACTCTCAGTCCAGCACCTGAGAAATACAAATTCAGCAGTACCTTGAATGCAAAGCTTGCCTGGCTTTTCTCTGTCAGGTAGGGGTGCATATTTCTTTCTGTAAACACTGAGAGGAATGGAGTAACTGCAGGCAAAAAATGTTCACATGAATTAAGGCAGCAGTGATGTCTTTGTCAGTGCAGCAAGGCCAGGCAGGGCTGGGTGTCAGATCCCTCACACAGCCTTGGGCTGTGAGTGCAGGTAGGAAGGGTTAATGGCACATTTACATGACTGAGAAGAAACAACTACGGGAAATGCCCGGTTTACCCAGTAAAAAAGAAAAATATGTGGATTGGGAGGCTCAGGGGAGCAAAACACTCGCAGATAACATGAAGCTGTACATCCAGAAGAGAGAAAATCTGTTTTAGCAGCCTGCTAAACATCAGAGACCTTCTATCTAGATGGTCAGATCTCTGCATAGTTGGTTAACCTGGTCATCATAAAAGAAGTTCAGTGAATTTCTCTCTCCACAACCTTTGGATGAGATTTTCTTACTTTGCCCAAGCACTTTCCATGGGAACTTGTCTATTAAATCAAAGCAGACATCCCTCTAGCCTTCTATCTGATAGTAGCCAGCACCACTTGCTTCAGACTAAGGTGAAGTGAATCCTGCAATGGGAAGCTAAGCAATAATTTGCTGTAGATAAAGTTACTTTGCTCAGAGGTTATCTTCAGCCGCAAAGCAGAAGACTTGTTATCTGATCCCAAACAGCATGAAGCTTTACTTTCCAGTCTGCAGGAGAATAAGTTGTTCCTGCTTATGGTTTCCAAAATCCATCTTCTCTGCAGGATGGATGTGCCATGTCCCTAGATGGAGCTGTATTTCACTGGTGTGCCAGGTATAGGGCCAGCAATGCCCTATGTTTTCACAGCTTATTGTCAAGAATATTACTATTTGCTGCCTGTGGTTCTCAGTTCTGCTTCTGTTTTGTTTGTTGTTTTTTTTTTTTTCTAAGGAGGTTTGTTCTCAAAACAACAGAAAAGAAAAAGAAAATGATTGTGTAACCCCCAGTACAGGAATCTGATTAGGAACAGGCACAGCATTTCAAAGAGCCCTTGGAGAGACAGGGGCAAATTGTCTGTATGGGTTACTTTTAAAATGGTCATGCATTACGTTGCCATAAAATAATAACCAGGAGCTGGAAGAACAAGGATTATTCCCATGAAAAGCCACTTCTCCCAAATGGCAGTTCTGCATGAAACCAGTTGTGTACATAAGATTTCATTAGAAATAATATTGTTACTAACAGATGTCCATTTTCAGCAGAGCAAATGTAGATGGGATTTTATTGTTTCTCACTTCCACATAAATGGATCTGGGATGGTGGCAGCCCTGATGGTGAAAAGCTGCAATTAAATGTTAAAGTAATAGAGCTCAGGTCAACCATCTCCCCCAGCAACTTAGGCTTCTTCCAAAGAGCAGGCACACATGAATGGCAGGTTTTTAAGTGCTAACCTGCTGCAGTTTTGGAGTTGTTTTCTGGGTTGTGTCTGCCTACTTTTCAGCTCCATGCAAACAAACCTGCAGATTAGTGTGTGTGTGTGTGTGTTTATGTGTGTGTGCCTGCACGAGTAACCCAATTTCTGCCTTTCATACTTGGCCCAGATTAGAGGCCAAGCCCTGCAATGTGGTGGTGAAACATCCAGGCTGGAGTAGGGGGCTTAGTTTTCCCCTCTATTTGATGTAACAGGTAGATAGAAATGTTCCCTCGTGGGAACAGGTTTATTTGATGCAACTCCAACATTTTATTTATTTACTGATAGTCACAGCCTTATTTTGATGCAAAACTCTCCCTGCCTCTCCCCCCCCCCCACCCACCCCCCCCCCCTTCCCCAGCAGGGACCTGATCAA
>NW_009952983.1:714109-719323 GCF_000747805.2 Chaetura pelagica | reverse complement strand
CCCCCCTGCCCCCCCCCCCCCCCACGCACCCCTCCCACCTTCCCTAGAAGTGACATGATCAAAAGCTATTTCTTCTTCAGAGTGATTTCCAGTAACCTCCGGAGCAGTTTTTTTAATTAAATAAACCTCATCTTGTCTAGCTTTCTGGTCAGCATTTTGAACCCCCTGCAGATGGGTCTGAAGGATTAACAGCAAATCCTCCTCGACCCAGCTCAAGCAGATGGGCGGCATGTGTCTGATAAATACTAGGACAAGGTCTGCTTCCTCGTGTTTCCAACAGATAGACAGTATACCCTGTAAATTAAATTTAAAATGGGGGCCCTTTCAACCCTTAGAATAGCAGAGGAGAAGGAATACAAATGAGATGAATTTCCTATTTCTAGCACATTGTCACCTCGTGAACCACTGAGTCAAAACATCACCTGTTGGGCAAGTGGTACCTCCAGGGAAGGCTGGGTCAGGAAAATGTCAAACTTACTGAGAGCACAATGTATGTGAGTCCTTGTTTGTGTCTGGTGCATCTCCTTGCTGATGGCTTTTATTTGCATATCAGTTTGCAGAGCATCCTCTTTCCAAATGAATGTCTCTGACATTGGCACCCACAGAGCCGTGGCAGTAGGAGGCAAACTCCAAGATCCTGGGTGTGCAGAGAAGACAAAACATCTCCCGTGTGCAATGGAGTTGTGCTCAGTTACCTGAGCAGACAATGGGCCATTTTCCCCAGCTATTTGCTTGCAAGGGTTTGGTATGGTGAACCTTGCTCCTTGGGGGTCAAGGGCAAGCCATGGAAATGAAGCCATGGAAATGGAGAGAGGTCTCCATCCTAGTCTCCCCTGCTCTGGTAGAGGTCCTCCACACCCATGGATTACCAGTTCCCTAGCAGATACTTTATAGAAATTAAACAAACCCTTTCTCCTTCCTATGTGCTTGCTTTTCTTTTTTTAAAATTTTTTTTCTATAGAAAAAGTAGAGCTATTTTGAAGTGTTCTGCTTTATCTTTCATTCTTTTTGCTGTTTTTTTGCTCCCTAGGTTGGTGGTCGCTGCTCATGGAACTGCTCATGGACAGAAATTTGTCTACAGTTGCACAGTGCTTGGCCACTGCCTGTCAGCATTAGTGGAAACTGCCTTTCCCCAGTGACCTTGCTGCTAAGCTGGGGACTGCCAGTGACTGTCACCTCCAGTGACACTGCTCAGAGGGTCCTTGTCAGAACAATTACCACTGGTGTGTCACTGTATGGTCTTGCAGAGCCTTTGGCTCCCGAGTCAGGCTACCTGGGATATTTGGGGTAAAAAGTGTTGTGTTGAATGGTGAGAGTTCAGGGATGTGGCACATCTGTGAAGCCTGAGACTCTGCATCTCTGCAAAACAGGGGAGGAGGTGGTGGGAGCAATGAATGTAGGAGCAGTAAGTAAGGATGTCATTTGAAGGCTTCTTTAAAACTGAAGACAGAAAATATCCTTAGACCCAGTCTTTCCATTAGGGACATCAATACCTAGTGGAGAGTGGGCTTTCCTATTCTAAAACATTAGTTTTCTCTCTCAGATAATTTTGACTATGATGTAAGGAAGGGAAAAAAAATAACTAAACCAGTTTGACAGTAGCAAGCAAGTAAGGCAGCCTTTCCTCCCAGGACATTCAAGTAGCTGCAGGGTCATATCTTCTGCAGAGCCCTTTGTAGATAAGGTGTAGTGGGATGGATGCTCTCTTGGAAGGGTGATAGCAGTGGAAAACTGGGAGAATTAAAAGGAGGAGTTTAAAATGCCATAAAGCTGGTGGACTAAATGTTCAGCTGTTGCAAACCAGCTTACTCTTGGCTGTGGGTGGACGTGCCTCATGGTGCACAGCTACAAATCTGGTCCACAAAATCAGAAGCAGTACAACAGAAAGGAGGCATCCAGCCTGTCTTCTTGCCCCTGGGCAAGTTCTGATTGTCTCTGGACTCAGTTTCTGCTAGCTCTCATTTTTAATTATCTAAATGACACTCTTCACATTGTCTCCTTCAGCAAGATCATTGTGAGCATAAAAACCACATTTCCTCATGACTTCCTCATCCCTCAGGACTGTGAAGTGCCAAGGTAGAAGGAGCAATTTCTTTTATGATATATGCCCATGTCAGCTCACCTTTAATCCTTGTGATGAGAAATATTTAAACTTCTTCATGATGGCTTGGAAGTTTGAGTGGGTGAGAAACAAAACCATTCACTGACTGATTTTTTCCAAATCATTGCAATGGTTCAGGAAATGAGTCAGCAAATTTCTGGGCTTGTCCAAAATATTGTAATTTTCATCACTTCAAGCTGTCCTTTTTATCTTATCTGCTTACACAGCCAGGATATTGCAGTTAGATAACTCCCTGCCTTCTCCTGGCCTAGCACAGGGCAGATAAGTGGAAGTGAACAGTTACACTGTCAGATAACACTGTTCCTGACAGCACATACCTGGCTGCTCACTCCAGGTTTCTTCATTTGCCTATGGGACATAAAAATAGACTTTGACCCAGAGGTTACATTTAACTGCACTGTCACAGGGCTCAATTGTCAGTTTTAAAAAGGTCTGCTCTACTGAAGAAGTGCCCAAGAAAACTTCTTATTTTTTTCTTGTGGTAAGTGGAAAACTTGGTAGTGAAAATGTCCACACAAAGGGTTGGGTTTTTTTTTTTTCAGCTGAGAATGCAGCAGTGAAAAGTTTGCACTGCAATCTCATATTTCTTTTCTTTCCTTCCCCACCCCCACCCCATCACTATTGAGTTTTAAATTTTTAAAATTTTTTTTTGAGATGGATTTTTCTGGGTTTTGTTGAAAATATTGAATCACAAAAATAGAGTTTTTCAGCTTTCAAGGTTAACAATTTTTCTTTCTATGTAAAGCATTTGCATTTGAGTTTAAAGAGAGTTAAAAATCACTGGTGCAAGAAAAATCTAGTGAAAATTTCACCCAAATAATTCCTTTTTATTTAGCAATCTCAAACCTCAGCTGTCCCTCTTGACTTGTCTTTTTGAGCAAGTTTCTGTGAAAGATGCTCAGAACTGCTCTTCTTTATCTTTCCTGCAGCACCTCTCCAGGGACTGCTCAGAAATGTTGGTTGTGGTGCTGAGGGTAAAATTATCAGAGAATCATAGAATAGTTTGGGTTGGAAGAGACATTTAAAGGTCACATCCAGTCCAACCCCCCTGCAATGAGCAGGGGCATCTTCAGTATCAGGTTGCTCAGAGCTCTGTCTAACCTGGCCTTGAATGTTTCCAGGGATGGGGCATCTCCCACCTCCCTGGGCAACCTGGGCCAGGGTTTCACCACCCTCAGTGTAAAAAATTCCTCCCTTGCATCTCCTCTTCATCACCTAGAACTACACTGGGGAGAAAAACCACCGAGCACTAATTATGTGGAGATGCAAACCCACCAACTGCAAGAAAACCAAGTTCATGGACAAAGGCTGAGTTGCATCTTTCTGCCATTCTCTCCTATGAGAAAGATTTGAAGTGCTGACTAGACCTTCTCCTCCTCCAACCAAACCATGGTGAGAGAGAAAGAAGTGTTCCTTCTCTCTCCTCCTGGTGGTGGCCTGTGGCCAAAGGGCAGGGAAACCCCTGAGGCCATGGGTGGCAGGAGGGACCCACCAGCCTGGCCACACATCTCTTCCCACTGAAGGACCCTTTGGAATGGGTAATCCTCAGCAACAATTAGGAAGAGCAGCAATTTATTCTCCACTTTCAAGTGATACTGTGAACCTTTTGAAGCCAAGGGAGGTGGTTATTTTTTTGTTGTTGTTGTTCCCTTTTTTTCCCAGGGATTCCCCAAGTGGGTGCCTGTCAAAGATTTTAATATACTGCAGGCACAGCAGCTAATTCTCAAATCTCTTGCAGAAGGATTTTACAGAGGGAAGCTAGGATGCAAATCCTTTTGAAGGCTTTTTCCATTTTGAAACCTATAAATAGGAAAGTAGGGCAAAATGACTTTGACAAGTTTAGACCTCACCTTCTTTAATTACACTCTTTGGATCAACAACCTGACTGCAAATGCTTATCTGCTCCCACATTACTCACTGGTTGGGAGTTTATTTTTTAAGAGCAGTGCATGACAATTCTGCAGAATATTTTTAATACCCCTGGCCTCCAGAGATTTCCATATGCCAGTTGATCTTTAAATTTATAATTGATATAAATGGTGAACAGGGCTGATTGCCTGAGTTGTCCTTTCATTATAATAAGTCTGTACATTTATTCTTCTTTAAGAATGAATGTAGATTCATTCCTAAATGAAAATTTTCTTCCTAAAGCTGTTTTTGCATTTCTTCTCCCTTTTTTTTAAATAAATATGAACATTTAAATGGATTGTGTCTTGCTACTGATTAGTAACACTAATAGCTAATGTAAACCACTAATACAATAAATTATTAATAAATTATTTTGATTTATGAATGTTGAAAGCAAAGCATGTCTGGTTGCTCTTCCAGATTGTATAATGTTGTTTAAATAAGTAAAATGAATATTATGTGTGCACAGTGTGAAGGGGAAGGTAGTTTGCATCTCTTTACATAGAGTGCACACAGAAAATAACACAAATTTATGAAGTACTGCACTTGATGATGATAAAAGCATCTGTCAAAAAGCTGAGTCCTGAATATGGTGAGGTCCTCTACACTTCTCTGTAGTATAAATGTCTGTCAAACACGTCCATTTATTATGATACCACTTTATGTCTCCTTTATCATACAAATACCCAACCTTGACAGATGCAGGAGAAGCACTGAGTGCAGGAGGCAGTCTTTGGGGAGAGGTGTGGAAGTTAGTCTGTGTGACCAGGGTGAACACATGATGCACCTCCCAACCTTGCCGTGAACAGTTCTTTTTGCAGAGGACCAATTTAGTTCTCCAGTCTTGGAGTCCTTCTCCATTACCTACCTGGCATGCAGTCCCTGGGGATGGGGGTCTGTGGGGGCTGCCACAAGGAAGAGGGTGCAGTTGGTAGGGAAGTAACACAGGAGCTAGGCATAGAACCATTTTGACAGCTCAGCCCAGATATATATGAACCATCTCAGCTTAGGTGACTAAGATAGACATCAGAAGAATCAGATTCTAAAAGTGCCTGTCTCAATTAATTTATTAACAGGAGCTGCAGATGAATAGCTCAAGGAGAAACATCTCCATTTTGGACATCTGTGTTTGTTTGTGAGTCCCACTGTGGTATGCTGCAACTCCATCCATCCACCCACCCACC
>NW_009952983.1:682534-705138 GCF_000747805.2 Chaetura pelagica | reverse complement strand
CCATCCATCCACCCATCCACCCATCCATCCATCCATCCACCCATCCATCCATCCACCCATCCATCCATCCACCCACCCATCCACCCACCCATCCATCCACCCATCCATCCATCCATCCATCCATCCACCCATCCATCCATCCATCCATCCATCCATCCATCCATCCATCCATCCATCCATCCATCCATCCATCCATCCATCCATCCATCCATCCATCCATCCATCCATCCATCCATCCATCCATCCATCCATCCATCCATCCATCCATCCATCCATCCATCCATCCATCCATCCATCCATCCATCCACCCATCCATCCATCCATCCATCCATCCATCCATCCATCCATCCATCCATCCATCCATCCATCCATCCAAAACACTTCTCAAGATCTGCAGGGCTGGATGATTGTTCTCTGTTGTAGGACAGGGACAGACAGGGACAACCTTAGCAGTAGGTGCATAGTGATGTGGTTTACTCTGTTTTCTGTTACCTTTCAGCAGGTCGTGTTGCCATCTCTTGTGGTGCCTTTGCTTTTGTAGATGATTCATGTTAAGAGTCACTACACTTGCTACTGCACCTCCCCTTGTTCCCGTTAGATCCAGATATTATTATGGGCTGGGAACAAATTCTGGAAACAACTTCATCTGACTAAACAGCTTTCCAGTTCACCCACTTACCCCATTCTGCAGTGAGTTACATCTAAACCTTGGTAAGTACTGGAGAAGGACAATGAGGTAAATAGTAAACAAGCTTTCACCATAAACTGTGTATCAAAGTGTGTGCCTGTAGTACATGGTCTTTGGCCACAGGCACTGGGAGAGCACAGAGACTTTACACCTTGCCAGCAGAGATGAGAGGAGAAAACTCTCAAGTCCAAGAGAAGAATGCACTGCCAGCTGTCATGCTGCACCATCCCATGTGCATTATTGCATAGAGTTTGAGAGTTTGACCACCAGTGTGAAATTGGTTTGGGTTCTCTCAGTATTGCTTTCTCTTGGGCCTATTATACTGAATGAGTTTACAGATATGTAAATGATATTACAATTTACCTTCAGTTCTTTAGAGAATTCTAGTACCAGCTACCAGTCCTAGACAAAGAGCCTAAGCTCTGTCAGTATGTTTTACTGCTCATGTGGTCTACTAAATGTTGCCTGCCAAACTGTTTTGCAAACTTCTGATACTATCTCCAATCACAAAGCATGAAGGCAGCTAGCTGGTTTTTGAAGGAAATGCCTAAGTACAACTGCTGCTAGATATTGTCATGGTTGTTCTGCTTTTATTTCTTCAAATATGTTGATTTTTAAAGCAAGCTTTTGTTATTTACAACAGGGCTTTGTAGGACAGGAACAGGTTATAGTGAAGGACAGGGAACTGCTTGAAAGAGTCCAGGGCAGAGCCACAAAGATGATGGAGTGGAACATCTCCCTGATGAGGAAAGGCTGAGGGAGCTGGGTCTGTTGGGCTTGGAGAAAAGCAGACTGAGGGGTGACCTCATCCATGGTTACAAATATGTAAGGGGTGAGTGTCAGGAAGATGGAGTTAAGCTTTTTTTCAGTGATGACCAGTGATAGGACAAGGGGCAGTGGGTACAAACTGGAGCACAGGAGGTTCCATGTGAATATCAGGAAGAACCTCTTTCCTGTGAGAGTGACAGAGCCCTGGGCCAGGCTGCCCAGAGAGGCTGTGGAGTCTCCTTCTCTGGAGACATTCCAACCCCCCTGGTTCCTGTGTGATGTGCTCTGGGTGACCCTGCTCTGTCAGGGGGGTTGGGCTGGGTAAGCTTTCCAGGTCCCTTCCAACCCCTGTGATTCTGTGATCTGTTATATACTGATTGACCATCATTGGTTTCTTCAGTCTGCTGGCCCCAAAACAACTGGCCAAACCAATTGGTCTAGATGAATTAGATGGGTTTTGAACCAAGATGCAGGATCCCCTGGTTCTTCACTGCTGCTTGTTTATGTTAGTCTATTATGTTGAATGTGTGGCAGCCATCAATTCCTTCTTGCCTTGGTGACCCTCAGCTTTCTCCTCAAGGCAAGAAGGGGTGAAGTAAAGCACGAGGACTGGGGTTCCATCTTGAAGCTGAGTCCAGTGTGTTTCACTGATATTCTGTGAATATCTCCTTGGTAATAATGCTGCATGTTGCAGCCTTACTACAAAAAACCAAAAAGACTCCAAATCAATATCTGATCTGACCACAGTAAACACATTGAGATGTTTTATGGAACTCATCTGATTATTTAGCCAAGAAACCTCAGAAAGATGCAAGTGGAAAGAAGGCATTCGTGGTGGTTAATCTCTTTGGAAATAATCAGGTAGGTTTTGGTTTGTGGATATAGAAAAACCTGGATATGTGATGTCCATAAAATGGGAATTGAGATCAGGGTTCTCAGGATACCCAGTAACTTTATATGTGCTGCCATTGTACATTCTTATGTAAAAACAGCTTCAGAGCCTTTGCCTACAGCAAGCTGTTAGCTGTCACCAAGCATCCTAGGAGGAGTGTCAAACTAAGTACTGAAATCACCAGTAAGCTTTTTAATTCTGCCTTACTTGCTCTGTCCCCTCTTCAGTGACCATCGAGATGTTTAATGTATTCTGGAACAAAACATCTGGGGAGAAAGTTAGAGACCAGCTTCATCACATATAAATTATTGTAGATTTACTAAAATGATGATGAGAGCCCTTAGCTGGAGACCAGGGAGCTTCGTGGCAGAGACTTGGCAGAGGCAAGATATCATTCCTGCCCTGAAGAGCCTGGAGTTACACCAGCAGTGTCACAGGCAAACAACACTCTCAGCAAAACATGCCAATCAAAAGCTGAGATCTAAACCAGCATTCGTGCAACAAAGTGGGGCTCCTGCTCCAAGTGATCTTTGTAGATCTATACCTCCCTGTACATTAACAAGGTGAAGACTTCTGGGGAGATGTGCTGGTGAGGTGGAGGTGGAAGTGCATGGAACAGAGGCCCTTGAGAGCTCCTGCAACATGACACTGAATTTCCACAGGGGAAGGCATTTATCTACTGGTGGGAAGACAACAGCTTTGAATGTTAGTTGCATATAACATGGGAGAAACATGTCTACTGTAAACAGATACATTGAACAGCTGTTCAGTGGAGTTGCCTTGGACAAGGCTGGCACAGAAAACCCTTTCATGGCATGGCCCATTCTTCTCTCAAAAGTTTGCAAGTGTTCCTGGGAAGACCATTAACTGCCCTCTGCTCTTCTGGATTGCATTTGATGCAGATATTGAAAACACAAAATGACTGTTCCTGGTTAACTGAACCAAGGCAGAGTATCTTTCTGTAGTTTTTGAGGTAGATGTATCCCTTGGCTGCATTAGTTCCTCTTAATTTTTTTTAAATAGCCAGGAGCTGTGGCTACAATTTTGTTTTCCTAATTATGCATCTTGTTTTTTCTGATTTTAGTAGCTCTTGATGATGGTACCCCTGAGAAATCAAGGTAGATTGTTAGTGTAAGCTGCATTGCAAGGTCTGTGTCTATTCAATGTGTTGCTGGCTATAACAGAGGCCCCAGACTAAGGTCAAAATTATTATGTGGAGATTAAACTGTAGAATTTAATTATGTATTCTGTTGCTCCTAGTACATTTATTAATTTAGCAGTACAAACTGACTGGAGCTAAACAAGCAGGGCTGATTAATTTGCAAAGACATCTAGGTAACAGATTGTGATCAAAGTGGAGACCTGATCCTGTTAGATTGAAATGTGTTGTTTTGTGCTACATGAAGGACATAGAGCAGCATGGTTTATCTTTATCAATGCTTTCCTCTGAAGGAAAGGAACAAGCTTGCAGATATAATCAGCGCTGAGGCAATGCCACTCAATAATTACCCACTGTCTCATCATAATCCCGGAACTAAGCCCCTGCCCAATCCATCTGGGACACTTTTCCATCTATTGCACAGCTCAAGAATACGTGTGTAAGCTATTACCTCTGGTCGTGCTATCTGTCCCCTGAGTAAAGATTCATAGCAGTGACCAATTATGTTCCAGGGGGCTTCTCTTTCTTTCTTTCTGCCTTTTTTTCCTCTTTGCTACTGAATCGTCCTGTATTTCTTAATTACAGCCAAGGCACAGCAGAGCACTGCTCCTTGGGGTGCAAAAACCTACCCAATTGCAAAGGTGAGGGTGTCTTGTCACTTGTAAGGCAAATATGAAAGTAACAGGGATGTAGGAAAAGCCTGTATTGATGTGATCAGACAATTGAATGCAACAGGTAGAGGAAGTTACTATTCTTGGGAGGAGGAGGAGGACCCAGTTTGCATGGCAACCAGCTTTATGGAAGATCATAGCCTGAAACCCTGACTTGTAAACAGCATGAGAGGGGAACCAGTGGCCAAAGCATGGTTTGAAAGGACATTATTTCAAAAAAAGATGGAGGATGGGTGAGGTTCCCATTCACATGGGCACAGGGTGCAGGTTGGCAGTGCCAGCAGCTGCTCTGCTCCACGCCCCATGCCCACATTGCCAAGAACAAAGCCTATAGCCCAGTAGTCCTAAGGTTCAACCCAGACTATAAAAGGGGGAGCAGAGGAGCTTGATGGAGCTCTTTGCCTTAAACTAAGCAGGATCAACAGGGACAGCTGCAGGGTCTTGAAAGTCAGGCCACTCATTTACCATGGATTACAGAGGGTCTCTTGAGGTGTTCTGTGTTAATAATCTGGTGATTCTTGTGTGCTGGGCAAAGGAGAAAAGTGGGAGGAGGAAAGAAATGTCACTGGTTTGAAAAGGGTGAAATCCCAAAGAATTGCTTTACGTGATTGCTAGAGGAAGTGTTTTGTAGACATGAATCAGATTTCCTCCCCAAGACTGTCCATCCTGAGAAGCTGCTGTGAAGTCTGGTTCATGTCTGTGAAGTGTTTGAGCTCAGATTAAATGCTCTCAATCACAGCTCTGCCCAACACTGTTATCATGAGGGCTGATACAAGAGATGACTCTGGATGACTTTCCCCCTGTTCCCTTGTATAAAACCATGGATGGACACTTGAACCTTCCCTTCATTTTCTCTCTCTCCCCTGAAGGAGCTATGGCACATACTGATAATGAGCTGTGCAGTTACTTTCGGCCTCAGTGGAGACCTGGAACATAGAGATTCTCAAGGTCTATGTGGCCTTTAAAGGCAAATATAGGGAATTAAATAGAAAACCTGAAAGATGAAGCATCCTGGCAGGTCAGTGATAAGACCAGGGAGGCAATTTTAGCCTCCCAGTCTAGACATCCTCTAAAGTCTTGGAATTTAACAACAGAGGTAATTATAGCTTAGGGATGCAGTGAGTTTAGCAGAGGAATCATATTCATATAAGTGGGACTTTTTCTAGATACATCAGTTTTTAGAGATAGGCCAGAGTTAAGTGCAAAGATGCAAAGATTCACAACACTGAACTCATCTCTGAAGAACAAAAACAAGTGTGTTTTTTTCCAGAGACCAAGAGATAAATCCATATTGGGGTGCTCTAACAGGTGGCCTTTATTTCAAGGAGAAAGCTGAACAGGGCTACTGGATGGTAAAAAATACAAAAACTAGGTAATTTATTTTTGTGCCTTGTTTGAGAATTAATCCCCTAACTATAAATTCCTTCTGAATTATTTCTGCTGCATTCTGAGTATCTTGTCTATGGGTGAAAGCAAGCTTTTAATTATTTTTCCCAGCTGAGCTGCTCACAACATGCATTCTTTTGTCTAGATACCTGTTTTGGACACAACTGTACATGCTGCAGAACAAACATGCAGCATTTCCAAAGAACTTCTCTTCTGGAGAATGAAATCTTTAGAGATCTACAGTTTTATTATTATTCCTAGAATGATTCACTGATAGAAACGTGTGTTGGGAGGGTAATTTTTCCCTTTTCTAATTAATGACCCTGAAAATGACAGACACAGTCATAACTAGCCATGGTCATGGAGACTGGCTAGACCTGGTCCAGATGGCACCATGTTGGCTAACTTCCTTTCAATACTCTTAACAGCTTACAGATAGGTTTATCAGGAACGTGCAATAACTCAGTCTAGACAAAAGAGTCTATCAGGCACCTAAACTAACAGAAGGAAGACAGAGGATATTCCTAATTTTCATGCATAGGTTTAGCTGCCCACTTCAAGACCTGGTACGAGCTATTCTCTGTGGGACAGGAATTGCTTATTTGTAGAGTGTGGTGACTGCTGCTCTCTGGGCAGAGACTGTTTCCCCCCACTTTCCAGCCAAAATTGGTGAGGTTGATTCCTGCAGGAATGAAACTGCAACCCTCAAGCCTCCCTCTTCTCCCCATCAGTGTCCTCAGTTCCAAATCTGTCCTCCTTGAAGAAGAAAAAAAAACAAAACAACAGGTCAGGTGAAAAGTTGTCTTTGATCAGAAAACAACCTCTTTTAGGCTTCTGAATGTTTTAGTTGCCCTGTATTCTTACTTTTTGTATGCCCAGTGTTTGTGGAGTTCAAAATAGGCCATGCCTGGTTTCTGTGCATGTGGGGATCCCCTTTGTCTGTAGGAATGTGGAAAGCCCAGTAAGTCACTGGAGACAGGAGGGTGTTTCTAATCTGGTTTTTCCTTTTTGATATTCACAATATACCCAATGTTCAAGCTCCTCAGTAACTGCTGTTGTGCCTACCTCGTGGCCAATGTAAAACAGCAGTCAGCTTGGAAAGAAGGCTAACAATGATGCTATCCCCTGGTAGAGATTACTTTTTGAAGTCTCTGTTTATTAGTGTTTTCAGCAGACTGAGAGGTGATCAGAGAGCTCTGTGTTGTATTGGCTGCCTTAGGTGAAATATTCTGCATGAATCCTGTAGTCATGGTGCTTTCAATATGCTGATGTCTTTGTCTAGGACTATTGAATCTTCTTCCCATTCTCATTCAACCAAACAGCTCTGGTTTTCCTGTTTTCCCCACTACTTGTGAAAAACAGTGCCATAAAGTCTGTTCTGCTGACACTTCCCTTCAGATTTGTTTCTTTTAAATCTCCCAGTTCATGCCAGCTTCTCTCGTAATGGATATTCCATTTCAGGATGGAATCAAGAACTGCTCTTTTTATCATCAGTACTAATGCATATTCTATTGGGTCTGATGGGACCATCAACAGAAGAAGACAGAGCCTAGGATCAGTTTAGATAGCAGAAGAGGACCCTTATTCCAGAGTATGCCTCTGTCTCTGCTATTTGCTGGAGCTGGGCAGAGAGTTCAACTTTTAAAATATTATTTTATTATTAAGCTTCATGGTTGAGGGATATTCATAAATGGTTTATGATAATTTATCAGCCCACTTGGGTGAATATTGAATTTTGTGTTTTCCATGGCATGCCAATTTCCCATCTGTTGTATCTGAATAATATACAGAATAGACACTATCACTCAAGTAATCCCCTCTCCTACCAAATCAATATACAGTACATATGCTGCTGTTTGGCCCACAGATATTTATTCTAGGTCTCTTTGGAGAATTATCTTCTAACTTACCCTGTGTCCTGGTTCTGTAAGCCCTGATCCTGCATACATACATGACTAGCTTTCCATGTGTGAGCAGTTTAGTCATGTTTACTGAAGGTTTACTTGTAAAAATCTTCCAAATCTGTTGGTCATGGTGTGTTGTGTGTTTCACTTCTTGTGGAAAAAAAACCTGTGATGTTATGGATGATTGTTGCAGGTGATGCTGTTCTTTTCTGTCCTTTGCCAGTATTTTCTGTTCACATGCAGATTTGCATGATGCCTTCCACTGGCAGAGCAGTTACAGGAACATTAATGAAGGCTCAGACTATTGTTTGAAAAAGAAGACAGTCAAATAACTTGGCAAAAAGAAAGAAAATCACCACATTTTCTTTCTGGTGAGGAGGTTGTTTATAAAAGTTTGGCAATTTGTGAACCTTGTGAAAGAAACATTTCCCTCTGCAAATGTGAGTTGGGGCTGAATTCCAGTAAGACAGCTCTGGGAAGTGCTCAGCTACAATATTGGTATGGGAAGGTGCTTTTGGCCCCCTGGTGACATTGCAGTTCCTTCACCAAGTCAGTTTGGTGCCTCAGAAAAAAATGTTTCAGGGCTGCATTTCCCAGGAAGCAAATATGGAGTATTTTAGGATGTGATTGAGGGACTGGCAATATTTAGGAGATTTAAATTATTTTATCTTTCCTTTGGTACAAGGGAACTCTCTCTGCACAGCTGCACTGCATGGAACTGAGATTTAAAGAACAAACAGCCCATCCTGGACTCCTTCCTGCCTGAGGGGGATTCTGTGGGAGGTAAAAGTCACAGAATCTCTCCCTGATTCACCAGTGCTTGAAGCTGCTCAGTGGTGTCAGGAAGATTGATTTTATTTGCCCTCATCCTTAGGGCATCAATATACAGTTTTACAAGATGAGTATAACAGGGTCTGGGTGGGAGCTTGGAAAGAGGCAGGTGAGACCTGGTGAGGCTGGAAGGGACAGTGAGTAGGGCTGGGAGTGGGAGATGCACTTTGCAATTCATTATTTCATTAAAAATAATTTAGTTTATCAGTCATGTTCATGCTGGCTGAAGAGATATTGTCCAACCTTCTCCTGTTTGCATCCCAGCTGACTCCATGTGTGCTGCTCTCTAAGGCAAACTCAGCAGGTTTCAGGAGCTGTGGGAAGCTTTGTGGGGATGTGAAGGATAAAAACATCAGAACTTGAGTGATATTTGGGCAGGGCTGGGCATGATTGTTGCTTGCAGGGTCCTGGGCTGACAGATGCTTCGGGTAGTGTGTTCAGGACTCTGTTCTTCCTTCTTTTCTCTCAGGTAATCCTTGCTGTGCTTGTCTCTGCCTTCGGTGTTTGGAGATGTGACTGTGCAGAGGCTCTGCCATCAGACCATTCAGGCACAGAGGTATTTAGTGCTCCTGCACTAACCAGAACTTTATGGGCTGACAGAGGCTTGGGGACAGCTGGCTGAAGAGCTTGAGAACTGAATTAGACCTCCTAAGTACTGGAGGTTGAAGAGAAATGTCTTCTCCTATCCCATTGCTAGAGGTGGGCTCCCAGTAGGACAGATGTGACTGGGAGCTGTCAGGGGGCTGTTTTGGGGAGTAGAGCTGTAAAAAAACAACCTTGCCCCACTTTCCATATCCCCCAACTGGGGCAAAACTCAATGACACACAGTACAAGTGTGGGATTGATACTTGGTAAGTGTGACACAAGCAGGGAAAACCTTGGAGAAAAAACACCACCTTCAGACCCTGGTAACTCCCCATAACTGCTGCAGCAGGCTTAGTTTTTTGTGTTGGGAAAGGCTCCCAAGCACTGCATTGGAACTGAGCCTGTGCTGACAACATCTAGAGAAAAAAAAAATCCCTTTGACATCAGCAGCATTTCATGAAATGCCCCTTGTACAGAAGTGTGTTTTGAAAATAAGAAACAAATACATACTAAGGAATCAATCTGACAGCTCTCAGATGTGGAACAGGGCAAAGGTGCCCTAGCTGCAGGTAAGCAGAGAGGAGTCATTAAAGGAAATAATTATTATGTGTTTGGTTAATTGAAAATTCCCTGAGGGGAAATGAGATGATTTTAAGTGAATGCCTTCACCAGTGCATTAAAAATACATTTGTGATTGAGTCTAGATGGGCTGGCCTGCAGGGAAACAAAGAGCTTCTGCAGTGACCCACTGCAACAGTATGTTGGGGTGGGGTTTTGTTCTCAGGGGGAAAGGATAAAACTAAGGGAGTGATTTTTTCTTAAGCCTGAGCAGGTGCCTGCACAGTTTCTTTGTGGTGGTTGGTAGAAATGGCTGGTTGGATCTTCTCATCTTTTGCAGAGAGCAGGAGAAAGTGTTTTGGACTTGCTGATAGAATAGTTTATACCTTCCAAATCTATGCACACTGAAGTGGGTGTGTCTATGCATACAGAATGTGCTCATTTGCTCTCCATAACTGCCTCAAGTTACATCAACCTGTAAGTAGAAAGTAAGGTTTACTAAAAGTCCTTTGCAAATCTCACCCAAGGTTTTGAAGTCTGCCCATTATCTGGAAAGTTAAGTCACTTTTTGCTGATGGTTGGTGGGAAACTGGTTCTAAGTGTATCTAAACATTGCATTCAGCATTTTCTTATCCTACTCAGTTCTGTCACAGCAATAGGGTATGAGAACCCCTATTGTAACACTCTGATCTGTGCTCTTTAAATCCTGAAGTTCAAAGACCTACAAATATTACTGGCTCACAACCACCACTGACTTTGTGCTAAGGATGTGACATTATACCTAAAACTGAAACCTGTTCCCTTCATTCTCCTGGCTTCCACACCAGTATTTGTAGTATGTTACCAAACAATTATTGTGATAAGTTCTGAGATAAAGCAGGCACAGTAGATGCTAAACAAGCATTTAATTCCTTAATGGGCCATTTTTGTATTGCTCTGCAGTTATGCCATATGTGCCCAGGTCTGGAACTTTCTATTTGTAAGTAGTTTCTTTGTCTTTAAAAAAGTGACTTAGAGGTCAACACTTCAAATATTCCTACAGGCATTTCTAAATCATTTTTCTTCCTCTCACACACACAATTTCTTCACTCTTCTGTATTGTATCCCCTTTGCTTAGCTAAAAATATGAGAAAGGGTGAGATTTTTACTATGGAGAAGGTATCTTCTTAGCAGCTCTGAATCTGTGCTGGAGCTGAATTATGTTTCTTTCTTTGTTTTACTACTTTCCCATTCACACCTGTGATATAATCGTGTGTGTGACCCGAGGCAATTAAATCCAAACAAGCTGCATCTCTGCAAGTACCCTTGGAGGAGACAGAGTACCAAGTGGGCAGCCTTCATCTCCTCCTCTGCCCAGCAATGCTGCTGCTGCAGCTGCTGTGACTCTGGTGACAGCAGGGATGTGGCAGAGCAGGAGGCAGGTGGGAGCTGTTCTACAGTTACTGTTTGTAGGAGCAGGTACATGGAGTGGGGGCTGCAGGAAGGGACACAAGAGGTTTCAGGAGGATGGAGGGGTTATTCCTGAGACAGGAAAAGGAAAAAAGAAAGGTAGCCCAGGCACCACTTGCAGCAGTCCACTACTTAACTTTGACAATCATAGAATGGTTAGAGTTGGAAGGGACCTTAAAGATCATAGAATCATAGAACTATTCAGGTTGGAAAAACCCCTTGGGATCACCAAGTCCAACCATCATCCCTAATCTACAAAGTTCTCCCCTAAACCATCTCCACCAACACCACACCCAAATGACTCTCAACCACCTCCCTGGCCAGCCTGTTCCAGTGTCTAACCACTCTCTCTGTGAAGAAGTTTTTCCTAATGTTTAATCTAAACCTACCCTGTTGCAGCTTGAAACCAGACCATCTAGCTCCAGCCTCCCACCAGCCCAGGCTGCTCCAAGCCCCATCCAACCTGCCCTTCAACACTGGCAGGGATGGGGCACCCACAGCTCCTCTGGGCAACCTGGGCCAGGGTCTCACCATCCTCACAGCAAAGAATTTCTTCCTGATCTCTAACCTAAATCTCTCCTCTTTCAGTTTAAAATCATTATCCCCATTGTCTCACTACAAGCCCTTGTAAAAAGTCCCTTTACAGCTTTCCTGTTGGCCCCCTTCAGGTACTGGAAGGCTGCTGTGAGCCAATCTCTTGGAGTACATAATTTATATATATATATATGTATGTATGTATGTATCTACTTTCCACTGTCTTGCAAGTCTTTTCATGAAAGCCCATTTATCATATGTTGGATTTTCTAAGGGTTCCCTTCCCATTTGAAAATAAACTTCACCACTGGAGGAAGATGTGAATGACTGGAAAATGTCAGCCTGTGCACCACGGGCTGCCAGACCCTCTCCTCCCTCTGCTGGCCCTCACAATCCATGTGCAAAATCTCATTCCAAAAAAATAAAACACAATAAAACCCAAACAAACAAACAAACAAAGATTTTATTTTTTTTCCTGTTTATTGAAAGTTGAATTTCTGCTGTGAAATAATTTCATGAAAGTTTTGGCAGATGAAAAATACATAAAATACAGAAAATTTCAACCAGCTTCAATCCTTGTTTTTGTTTTAAACTACCAAAATATCTTCATGAATTAATCAAGTTTCATGGAGATTTTTATCCTGGTGTCATCGCCTATACAGACATCTGGAGTGGAGCTCAAGGGCCCTCGACTCAACCTCTCCATTCTGTCAGAAGTTAGACCAGAACCTCCTCCATTTCCAGCTTGCCCCATCCCACTAGACTTGCTCTTGCAATTTATATTCCTCCAAAGATGTGTGAATTCCCTGCAAAGGGGCGGTGAAGCTCCCTGTGCCATAGACTCACCCGCTGACAGTGCCCAGCTCTGTGCCCCAGTTACCCCTGCCTGACTGTGCCATTTCCCTCCTCTGCCAAAGTCTGGCTGAGACAGAGCTGTGGATCCAAGCCATTTGGCTGAAGGTCAATCCAGATAAAGCAGAAGCCATGCTGCTTGGCAGAGGAAAGTCTTGGAGAACTGGAAGACAGTGCCTGCTCTGCCTATTAAAAGACCTCTGTCCTTTTCTCTCCAAGTCATTTGTGAACTGATGTTGCCCCAGTCCTCAATACCCCAGCAACAGCAGTGCCTGGAAGCCTTCTCTTTCATTTCAGTCCACCCAAGAGATCTCTTTTCTCCTCTATTCTCTGGGACCTTCATGTGGTTCTTTGTCTCTGCCATTCCAAGGCTAATCTAAGGATGCAGGCCCTACCTTGGGCTACCCTGGAAGGCTGCTTGGAAGCACCATCTAGCACAGAGCACAGCTGCCCATCTTCTGAGCAAGGCAAACTGGCAGGAGCACATCACACCTGTGCTCCATGCTCTGAACTGGCTGCCAAGTCACTCCTGGGCAGCATCCAAGACTGGTTAAATATCGATAACGCCGGAAATGAACTAAGCTCTGACTAGATCCAAGTCTGCTTTTCTGCCCTGCCTAGTCACAACACCTGAAATACCATCTGAGCCCAGATCCATATCCTCACAGCTGATGCTCTGCTTGGTTAAGGATTTCCATTAACAGCCCATTGCTTTGTGGGGCCTGAACCCAAAGCCTGGCCAATCAAGGAGTTTTCCCATAGGGAAAAGTGAGGAGCATTAGCTACAACATCATGTTGGAAGAGACGGAAGCAGGAGCAGCAAAGCAAAGCAAAGGATGAATGCTTATCTTTGAGCTGGACTTCCTCATCAAAGGAAGAAGGAGAAAGGTTTGAGAGGCTATGAAATGGAACGTGAGGATATGGATTCTTCTCCTGTTATCCTAACAGGACACGTATTTTCCCTGCTTGAGCAGAAAACTCTTGCAATGAGGATGCCTGGGAGCTGTGACTTAGTGTGTTGGGTCTCAATGCTGTTGTGTAGCAGTCTCTGTGATCAAACATGCACAATGACTAGCTCATCCTCCACGTTCCCCCAGTATCACCATAACTATGTTCTAACAGTTAGCTGAGAGGCATACTGGGCACCAAGCAGTGGCATTTCTTGCTAGTGACACAGAAAAGTGTTTGGGACTTGTTTGCCTTTCTGTGTTTAGGCTTTTTGAAGATTTTCATGCTGGGAAGAGATCCCCTAAGGGAAGGAACTCCCAGTCCCTCCATGACTACCTGCAAATCATTGTGCTGGCCATTTCATCCCTGGGCAGAGACAAACCTTGGTGGACTCCAGCTACCCTAGGTGCAGGGAGCCAAGAAATGCCTTAAGTGCAGTTCACTCCCTGGCCATATTTCAGAAGCCAAAACACAGTCTCCACAGTTTACTGACCTGATGAGCTTTGTCTTCTCAGTCCCTGCTATGCACAGGCTGTGCAAAGCTCCTTCCAGGCTCCTTCAGTGCCTGTGACCCCATCAAGGACACCCTCTCTGGGGTCTGTTCATTGAAGAAGCACCTTAAGCCTGTACTAACTACAGTCCTGGGGTGAAAAAAAAAGCCAGTTTAGGCTGGTATCTTGTTACTGGTAATGGCTGTAGACAGCAAGGGTAGGGCAAATGTACAGTGAAAATTCTTCTGTGTGTTGCTTCAATTTCCAGATACGTGCAGCTCAGGGATTTCCCAAGCAGAAACAATATGTCTTTATGTTTATTAGTCTGGGGTAGATTTTTCTTCCATCAATTTGTTTAGGAAATTTTATTTCAACTTTGGCAATGAGTTTAGCTGCTGAACAGCAAAAGTTACTGTGTTCATTTGTTTTGAATCTATCAAATGATCATTTTGGTTGATATTCCCATGACACAGAGCACCCTTATTCCTGGTCACCTTCTCCATCCCTCTTGATATTCTGTACTCTTGTTTTATCCAACTTCAATCTTTATTTTTCAACCTGTGAAGTCTTTGTCAGTTTAGGATTCCTTCTATGGAAGCCATTCCTTCAGCACCCCTTATCACCCCCATCTTCATCCTTTTTTAATATCTAAATCTCTGCCTGACATGGTAAGATGAGAATTGCATGTGAGGCTTAGTGCGTTAGGTGCACCTTCTACAGGAATCTTTACATGTGGGATATGTTCCAGCTCTTTTGCCAAGGGCATGTGTGAGGTGTAGAAGAAAAGCTCTCCTGACAAAGGCAACCTGACAAATGGGACATCTGAGAACTGTCCCTGCAGCAGCAGCCACAGCCTGAATGGGGATTTAGGGACGTCGATCTGCGGAGAATTCGAAGTTATGAAAGAGTGAGGAAAAAAAATATTACTGACATAGAAGTGCCCGGTATCAGCTATTCTCAAAGAATTTAGGTATTCCCTGTAACTCAGAAGTGATTATAGAAGTAGCTCATTCCATCACACAGGCTGGAGAGAATTTCATGCATGCGCTGGGGGAAAAAAAATCACGATTGCTAAACGCTCCATTTTCTTTTCAAGACACTGTGCTAGTCTGAAGTGGTGTATGTATACATTTCAGGCAAATGTGTACTTTGTCTTCAAATGAACAGCTTTCAAAATGATCTTTGGTTAAGCTCCCTTTTATTTTTATCTTTTATTCGCCTACAATGCCAGCTGAGGTTACCCATCTCCCGACAGCTACCAAATGGACTCGTAATTGTAAGGCTCGGTGATTTAATTAGACTCATTCTAAACACTCACATTTTTATCAATTAGTTAATGGGCTAAAGAGAGTCTTATTGTTGGAGCCAGGTCATTTGGAAGCTGGAGCCTTCGTGAGGGCAAGAAGCTGAAGAACAACAGCGTTAATATCTGTAATTAACCTCACGAGTCCTGGGCTGTTCAATTAGGACTGAACCCCCTCTCCCTCCATATGCCTTTCGTCAGATGGGCTTTTAATTTGAAATAATTGTTACAGAAAAAATTAACAAATAATAGCTTCCTTTTTTCTTTTTTTTCCTTCCACACCCCCCCCCCCCCCCTCTACAGACATGTGTAAAAACAAAGACACAATCTTGACACACGTGCCTGGGAGCTGTTTATTAAAGCCTAGTTAATTCACAGCTTCCGTATAAATAATCATTCTAGGTTTTTAAAGATTAACAAAGCTCTTGGTAACAGATATTGTGGGGATCTTTTCGGATTGATCCTCATCTTGTAATATGTATCTATGCCTTTTTTAATGCTGTCCTTTCTACTAAAAAAAAAAAAGAAAGTTTGGGCTTTGATTACCTTTTGCAATTTGTTGCATGTGATTCCTGTGCTTTGGAGAATCCAGCAGATCTGGTGGTTGTTTTGGTTTGGTTTTCCCAAGGTTCAAATACATCTGTTTTAAATGAGTATAGAACAATCTCTGAGTATTATTACAGAACTACAATAGGTTCAGCATGTCCATCTATGTGTATACCTTTAAATACACACGTATACCTTTGATCTCTAATTGATCACGTTACCCTGTAAATACATTTAAATATGTATGTTTCTAAATATATACACATATAAACGTGAAGATCAAGCTTTGCTTATTTTGTTGCACCTGATCTTTCTACCTTTAAAAATTCAATTATTCATTTGCATTTATAGAGATTATATATAGGTGCCAGTGTGTGTACACAAATACGTGTATATAAACATCAGAGCCCACTTTTATGGCTTGCTGAGGCAACAGGCACTCCCTGTGTCCTTAATCTTGGATATAATGTATACACAACACACGTGCCCTTAGCACTTGCTCCTGCATTTTCATTCTCTGCCACTTACTCATCTTTATTCCAATTGCCATCTACAGATAAATCCCAGGACAGACAGACAGATAATTTTTTTAAGTGGCCTTTGAATTGATCCAACAAAAAAAAAAATACAATTAATTAGGAAGATGTAAGGGTGGGTGTGATCACATCAGTACAGGCCACTTAGGAGAGGGTCGGAGGTAGATAAATAAACACTAAAAATACCTCCTGGATCACATTAGGTTCTCAGTCATAGGCATTAATTGCATATTGCACCTAGAGATATCTCTTTGCCCAGCCCTCACACCCACACCTCTCAGTTTCATATCCAAGCACCTAATTCCACTGCAGCTGTGGGTGTGTGCAGGGAGGTTAATGGGGAGGCTGAGGCTGCCAGCAGCATCACTGGGTTGGGCTGCCATTGGGGTTTCCCTTGTGAGGGGGGAATGCACCCTGAAAATGGGGTGCACACCTTGATCCCACCCTCCTTGCTCAGGAGGGCTGAGACCCAAGCCCAGGCAAGCTCTAGGTGCTACTGAGCCTGCACAAGAATTGCAGACCCCACCTTCAGCCTCTGCAGAGTCCTGAAGGCACGGAGACCTGGTGCAACCACACAGCACGGCCCTGCTGCCACCCCAGCAGGTCCAACCTCAAACCCAGGAAGGATCAGGCCCTCTCCAGCACAATCACTCCCATTACAAAGCACGGCGGGTTCAACAATAATTGGTCCCAAATTAAGTAGGATTAAATAACAGAAACGTAGCACAGCATAAATGCCAAGAGGCCAGGCCTTCTTTTTTACACAGTTATCATTTCTTTAACGACACCAAAGAAAAGAGGCAAATTGTTGTGTAAAAATACGTGAAAATAATAGTGGTCCTGGAAAGAATGTTTTTCTTCTCTCTGGCTGTTACAAAAACAGTTGACTACTGAGAAGCAAAGAGCAAATTTGCAAGAAAGGGCACAGCACAATAGCAGCAGTGCCTGTTAGGGGGAACGGTGGGCGCTTTGTTATTTAAGGAACTTCACTGTAATTTTAAAGCGTTATTTACAATAGTAATAATGCCAGCCAACTTGTTCCTCCCGTTTAATTTCATACACAACCAGCCTAAATAAAAGACTACAAAAGCAGCTGGGAACAGTACAGCTTCCTACTGTAATTGTGTATACATATCTGAGCATCTGATGAGCACTAGTCTACGTTTCCTTATTGTTACGGTCGACAATTATACCCGTGCATGCCTCGCAGAGATGGTGCTCTGCTGAGCTTCATAAATGCAGTCTTTGTTTCCTTAATTATTAGGCAGACAGTTCATTCTGTCCCATGTCCAAGTTCCAGACAGGTGGAATAAGGAGGTGGCATCTGTCTTAATATTGAATGCCACGCTTCCCCCATCTGCCGTAATAACAGTGCGGGGCTGCTTGGCTTCAGTTATTCTATTCTGCAGACAACTAGGCAGCCATATGCCCTTGTGTGCCACACGTGCCACCAGAGCTGGCCTGGCCACGCCAGGAGAGTGGGAAGGAGCCTCGGGGCTGGGCTGGGGTCAGGCACGTGCTGGAGTCAGCAGGTGACAGTCAATACAGCTACTGAGATCTGCTCCAAGCGCCAATAGAAAAGGCCTTCAAAGTCAATTGACAGAACAGAGCACGCTGCCAATCAAATTTTACAGGGCATACCTTCCAGGCTAGGCAAATAAGAAGATTTAGAGCACATGGCAGTTCATCGTTTATAATCCTGTCTTAGCCCAGCATGGCTTAGTGATAGTTCTGTGACAGATGATGAGCACATGACAGCTGGGGGATCTTATACAAACTCATACAGTAAAATTAAAATTAAATTAGTGACACACTTGTACACATTAGTTGTGCAACAGTTATGCAATCTGTTCGAGACCCTTAACACAAACCATCTCTGATTTAAATAATTTATACTGATGCAAAGGTGGTGGCTTCTAGGTTTTTTTCCCCCCTCTCCCAGAAGGAATGCAGCACTTGCACATTTTTAGCTTTAAACAGCTCTCTCCTTTTCATTCAGTTTGTCCTGTCATTCCTCATGAGGACTGACAGAAAGAAAGCAAAGATTTATGATTTCATTTTGAAGTTGAAATGTCCAGAAGGGTTGGTTTGGGGGCCTGGGAGTTGTTGGTTTTTTGCCGACTACGCTGTGCAATTCATAATGTTATGGTTGGTTTCTTTTCCTACATAGCTATACTAGACTGCCATTAAAAAAAAATTAAAGCCAAATGAAAACAAACATCCTGATCTCCCCCCTCAAGATGAAGAGTGGGAAGGAAACCTGTAAGATTTGAGTGTTTTCGATGCAAGAGTATAATAAACTGGCTGTTCTTTGGCTCTTTAATCTGATAATCTTGTTACTATTTTATGTTTGTGTGTTGGGGGAAAAAAAAAAAAGGGAAGTAATCACTGAAATGTTGACAGTAGATCTGCAGTTTGAAAAGACTCATAACTTTAGAGCTTAGAGGGCCTGATCCTTTTATCCGCGTGGGTTTGACACCAGACTAGCAATATTAGCTGCACTGGAGTTACACCTGATTTACACAGTGTAAACAGAGACAGGATCCAACCCTGAAATCCTTTTCAGAAGGCTGTTCCATACCAGCAGTGTGTATTTACTGCCCCTTCCCCATTGCTTAGCATTTCCCAGTCACTGGAAAAACAATGTATGCACATAAAGTGTCTTTACATTCTCGAGCAGGGAGACTGAGATGTGCAAAGACTGTTGTATTGCTGATCTATGCAGCAAAAATGCAGGAAATCATAATGATTTATCAGCTGCAACAGTAGTAGTAATGTCATAGTATATATATATAAAAAATCTCAGGTTGTTTTTTTTCCCTTGAGCAAAATCTTTTTTTACTTACTGATTTGTGTGTGGGTGTTTATTTAAACATAATCGTGACCAGAGGATCATTTGGGAGTTCCTAGCCAAGGAAATTTTCACCGCTAGGAAGGATAGTCTGTCTGCATATATATTTGTATCTAATTGTGATTTGAGCATAGTCTGGGGGCTTCTGGCATGGAAATACTCAGAGTTAGGAAGGGTAGTTTGGGTCTTGCAAACTGTCTCTATGGTGGGCTCATTTTTCATACAGGTAAAGAAATGATCTGCAATAGTCACCCAAATGTTGATCCAGTCTTTGAACCCCTGCACTAAAAATGATGCCTCCTCTCCTACATACTCTGATTTTTATGTTAATAAGGTCAATGAGAGGAAGGCTGTATTTATTCTTGACATCTATTTTTTTAATTATTATTTTTCATTTTTTGGCAACATCCTCCCCTTTCCTCAGCAGCGTTTGGAGGCTCAAGCCACGTCCACCAGCTCTGCAGCTCAGCTCAGCTCACCTGATGCTCAGGGAGGATTATTCACCTGATGGTTCTGTACCAGCAGGATGCAGACAGAGGCCGTATGGCAAGGTGGCTCCAACTCAGCATGGCAAGTAGTCACTTATGTGTGTACGTGCTAAGTGCTGTATGTTCCCTGTGCAGACTCTGGTCCCAGCTGCTGCTGGTGGCACAGCCAGGAGCTACTCTGTGCTCATGAACGTGGGTAGGGTTGGGCAAGGGCATCCTGCTGACCTGTCTTCTTCAGGCTTAGACCTACACTGCAGTTCTGAGAAATATCCCACATTCTCCTTCCCTGCTCATCCCAGGTGTTTCATACTGCATCTCCCACTGTGCTCTTGCTCTTTCCTGGCCCATCTACACCAAGCAAGTGTTGAGGTGCAGAGAGCCCAGAGTTTGTGCTGGCCATGCCATCTCTGGACCCAGAGGACTTGTAACCACATCAGAAATGCTGGGCCAATGAATCCCAGTGTGGCCATCACTGTTTGACTACTCTGCTCTCAGACCCCAAACTGACATCTCCACAGAGGACACCATGGTGCTGTGCAGCCAGACCAATCTGCTGAGGAGGCATGACCCAACCTTTGAACCACAGTGGATAAATGTGTCATCTTTGAGGCATTTATCTGGCTTGATTTTCTCTCTTCTCCCATGCCTGTGCTTCTGGAGATGCACTGCTCTTTTGCAGCCTTCAGACCAGGAATCAAACCCTGCAGGAAGATGAGAACAAGCCAGCCCTTTCCTTTCTTGGCTTTCATTTGGCTCCCAGATATTTCCCAGAACTGAGGGACATTGTGTCCTTCAACTTGGCAGGTTGTAAGGTGCAAAATGACACCGGTACCCTGAGTATAAACAGCAGCAGTGACCTAGGAGAGGGAAGGCAGCAAGTTTGTCTCTGCCTGGAAATGGTTACACAGGAGTGCACATAGACTGCTGTGGTGGCCCCAGTTCTGTGTGACAATCAGGAGGCCTCTGGTACATCCAGCTGCAAGATGTTTCATTGAGAAATGGTTTTTAAAAAAACTTTTAAAGAGCTTTAAAACATGGTTTTCTTCCTGTTCTCTGTTTCTTCTCCCTGGGGCTGGGTAACAGCAGGTTCTTCTGGCAACATGAGTCCAATTGTGCAGGTTTCAGAAGGAGAGAAAAATGGTGTATAATCAATTGTATATAATAAAACTCAGGGGGAAAAAAGCTTTTTCCATGCTGCACAATATCAGCATTTTGCAATTGGACACTGTATTTACCAAGGCTAGAAAGAGAAGATGCCTTCCAAGCAAGAGCTTGGGGCTTTAAAATGCAACTTACAGGTGCAAGCTGGGTTATTGGAGCCCATCACAGAATATTGGTTGCCCCACACATCAAAACAAAGTCATTTAAGTGTGGAGACGTGCCTTGCAAGAGACCATTCATCTTCTTCATGGGTTTCTCCTCCTCTTGGCAGTTGAAGAGATCCTTGCTGACAGTGCAGGCCATCCAGATGTTGTGACTGGTAGAGTTGGTGACCACTGTAGAACCAGGAACTTTGAGCACTGAGTTGCTCAGTAATTTCTTGAAGGTCTCATTCCTGAAAGCCTTCCTGCTTTCATTTTAGATTGATGCTCACATGCTGCTATTCTTCTCCTGGCACTCTCTCTTGTTACCATCAATTATTTCCTTCACAGTTTGGAAGGGACTTCCTGGTTTTCTGCTCAGAGATGGCTCTGGGGCCTCCCCCTGTCACCCCATGCTGGGGGATGTATTTCAGCAGCTTCTTGTCATCACACATCATGTCTGCCCTCCTATTTTGCCTGTCCTTTTGAACTGGACTAAAGTTGGAGGGGGTGGTGTGCTGTTGTTCAGGAAAGAAGTTGAGGAGCTTTTCCTCTCTCTTTTGTAGCAATTACAATACCATAGATTATAGAGGAAAAAACAGGATGAAGATAGACTGGAGTGATGAAGGAATTATACACCAATCACACCTTTCTATACTGCACACAAGAAACACACAGGCACAGAGCAGAGCCAAGGCTGGTGAGAAGCTTAGCTGTGTCCTGCACATGGGACAGTTTTTTAATTACTATCTGGAGTGACCAGCTGTGATTTGCTGAGAAACCTGGGAAGGAGACATCTGTTTCCCTCTAAACGAGGGCAATCTGTGGGGCCTGGTACCTGCTCTCCTTGAAGAGGAGCCCAACCCTCCAGGACGGCTGTGTCCTAATGCAAGTTGTTCATAAATGCATGAGGTTTAGAGATGCAAGCAGGAGCACTATGAATCAGTTCCCACCTCCTGTCTCCTTGCTGCATGATTGAGGTATCCATGTAACTCCTCTGCCTGCTCAGAAATAACAATAGCCACGATAAGGAGTCACACAGGTGTAATGTGGGGTGTCCTGGGCTCTTGTACATGTCTTGCCATGGAATGGTCACAAACTGGTACACAGGAGGTTTAACCTAAGTATAAGAAAACACTCCTTCACTCTGAGGGTAACAGAGCATTGGAACAGGCTGCCCAGGGAGGTTGTGGGGTTTCCACCCCTGGAAACATTCCAAACACACCTGGATGTGTTCCTGTGTGATCTGCTCTAGGGGATCCTGCTCTAGCAGGGGGGTTGGATTAGATGATCTCCAGAGGTGCCTTCCAACCCCCACCATTCTGTGATCCTGTGAATCCTGGGCTGCATGTTGCTGACTGGCATTGTATCTCTCTGCTGTTGGGAACAGGTCTCAAGGTAGCAAAGTATGTTCACAGCCAACAAGATATTTGTTGGAGAAAGGGCCCTGGAAGCTAGATTGTCAGTGTTTTGCTGAATGTAAATAGGACATGATGGTTTGGTCCCTTTATTTCTGTGGATAAACCTGTGCTTGGGGCGCGTGTAATTGGGTGTTGTGCGTAAAACACACCCATACACACTGGCACGGGTTACCTGATCACTCCATCTGTGAAGGAACTGGGTTTCCTAAAAACATGGAGCACCACAAGAACTGATCACAAAGGCACGTGGCCACAGTGACCGTTTCGTGCAGGCTCCTGGGCATAATGCACGGAGCAAAGCGGGGGAGAAACAGAAGAGAACAATATCCTCACCCTGTCAGCAGTTGACTTCAGTCTACTTAGATATGATCAAAGACTGCCAATATAGTTTAAACAGCATGAAATAATCGCCAGGTTTGCAACGTGAAATAATTTTAGGGAA
>NW_009952983.1:660509-682494 GCF_000747805.2 Chaetura pelagica | reverse complement strand
GCGTGCGGGCTCATTTTGTGATGAACAGCCAAGGAATGGCAGCAGTAGGGAAATGAGACTAGAGGAGCTCACCTCCCTCCTACCTCCTCTTTGAAGATTTCCACATTCTGGGGAGAGGATAATGAAAATATTTTCCCTCCTCTATTACAGAGGTGCCAGTGGACAAAAAAAAAAATAATAAAAAAATAAAATAAAAAACCCAAATGGAAAAAAAAACAAACCCAAACAACAAAACAGTGATGGAGCATAATGCAATTGTGAGGCAGATGTTGGAGGGAGGGCAGGGTTTCTCCCTCGGACTGCAGTGGCCAAGAAGAGCTCAAATGAATGCAGGTACAGAGCAAAAGAATTATTCACAGGGGGCAGAGGGTGCCAAATCCCACCTCTGCAGCCCACAGCAAATTCCTTGTGTTTCCCCTCCTGTTTGCAGGAGGGGAATGCAGGTACAGAGCAAAAGAATTATTCACAGGGGGCAGAGGGTGCCAAATCCCACCTCTGCAGCCCACAGCAAATTCCTTGTGTTTCCCCTCCTGTTTGCCTTGCTTGGCGTGGCACCTCCTTCCACTCAAAAAGCACAGGCATAATTTTTTCTGTGCCTGCTCCACGTCCAAACCTGCTACAGAAGCCAGACTGACATCCCTGCCTGTGGAGAGAAGCCAAATGCATCCTTCTCCTCCACTTAGCTCTTTTGAATCCCTCCCCCCTTCACTTTTTCCCCAGACAGGTCATTTGGCACCGGCCAGTAATTCTGCAGCAGTGCTCAGTGGGGGAACCTCAGCAGAGGAGCTGCCCTGGGGGATTCCCATGTCCCCAGTAGGTCCTTGCACAGGGGTGCAGCCAGGCAGGCAGAGCAGTGGGAGCAAGAACAACCCTCCTGCCCTCCACAAATCATCCTGGGCTGGAGGACACAGCCCTCCTCTGGGACTGGGAAATCAGGGCTTGGATTACAGCTGGTAGTAGGGAAGCTTGGCATCCTTGTATGTAGTTTCAGCCAAATGAGGGACCTCCAGGTCAGAACTGACCACAACAGAGGCAGAAGGTGTTCAGTGACAGCAACATTTTCACACATGGTGCAAACATCAAAGCAGGAGGGTTCTTGCTCCATCCCAGCCACAGGCAAATGCAGTTACATCTGTCATTGTAGGTACCAACAGTTACAGTTAAGGCTGTTTAATTTTTTTCCATTTACTCTCCTGTTTTCTGTTGCTGTTGCTTCTCAATAACAAAATACTTCACTTGAGATCCTCTATGTTTATTCTTTGCCTTAGGGTGAATTCTGCAGCTCTTCCTGGTTTTAGCTGTTTGGTTTGTTTTTTTTGTTGATTTCCTTTTTTTCCAAGGACAGCAAAATGTCCCAGCCTTTTGGAGTTTTGCATTAGTGTCGCTAATGCTAAAAATTGGCTTCAGCAGCTGTCAGTTTTAACCCTTTCATACATAATACTTAGTATTTTACCATTTAGGAGTGTTCACGTTTGCTTTTTGGGGGAAGGAGCATGGAATTTGGCAGACTCACAGTACCAGAGGGGGCAAGTTATTGTTTTCTGTCCCCGGTGAAACATCTTTAGGTGCAGCCACTTTGCGGCGTTGCTCTTTGCACACCCTCAGTGAAGTCCTGCACATGCCATGCTGCAAAAAATCCCATCCCCAAACACAAAACAGACTCTGAGTTTCCAAGAAGAGCCAGTGACCATCCCCTTTTGACCCCGAGCTGGTTTGGAAGCCACAAGATGGCCGGGTGTTTTACTCGCTGCTCTTTCACCAACCGGCACGAATAATTCTGTGAACTTCACAGCCCTTATTACCGAGCACGGCCTAATAATGTCATCTCAGGAGGCAAGTAATTGCTGTAATTAAGAGGTTGCACAAGGTCACTTGAGGCAGGGCTGGGAATACAAGCTTTTGTCTCTCACCCCGTTGCTGCACCCTACGAATATGAACGCTGCAGCCTCACGCTGTCCGCTACCGTCAGGCCCAGTTCCCTTTCTAACCCAGCAATACCAGTCTGGAGTGACACCAGCAAAAGTGGCTTTCAATTTCCTTTCTCCTTTCCCTGCCCAGGAAGCCTCCTGTTTTATAGAAATGGTTTGAAGTCGGTGAGTTTTGTGTTGGTGATTTATTGAGGAGGAGGAAGGAAGAGCATATGGCAGGAGGAGCTGATTATCCCGAATTGCTGCCCTTGTTTTGAGACATCTGCAATGGTTTTCAATGATAAATACTTTATGCTGCACATGAAAAATATTTTTTGTACTGCCCAAAATGTATAAGCCCTTTCCTATCAGGCCCTTGTACAGACACATGTATGGGAAACGAGCATCACATTCCATGGACTTCATTCATAGGGGCTTTTCCTAATTTTTGATATCTCAGTTTTGCCCCTTTCAGGCAGTTTGAAGCGTGTGGCTGCTCGTCTGTCATCTGTGTGTCACTTCATTTATGGGAGAGCATGTTCTGCAGCAATGAGGGAGGATGAGGAGAGAAAACCCTGTGCCTGGCATCACCTCTCTTCCACTTCTCTCCAGCTGATGGAGCAGATGAGAGATGCGGTGAGTTACATAAATGTAGGAACCAGAAACTTAATGAAATGGCTCTAAATGTGACAGCGTTCATGAAAAGATTAATTACCAGGAGTAAAGGGGGAAGGATGCCAGGAATTGATAGGATTGGTACCAATACCAAAAGCCTGCTGTGCTAGCAGAGCCATAATATGCAGTCCTAATCTGTGGGCCTATTGTTTTTCTTACAGAAACAACAGGCTTCAGCCAATGATATAAAAGGGGCTACATTACAGTTTCTGCAGGAAAAACAACAACAGCCATTAGGAATAATTACCTTAAGACAAATCTGCAATCGGAACGTGGCACACACTAATATCCTCCCAAGAATGAGTCTCTGGGAAGAGAGGGACTGCTGCTGTATTTATCCCAGTGGTGGCACAAATGAAGGGAGAGAATTAGAAAGAAGAAAGTGGGAGAGAGTGAGAAACAAAGCGAGACCTGGACAGAAAGAGTGAGAGAAGGAAATGGCAGGTTTGCCCGGCGGTGACTGCTCTGTGCTCTCTTCCCTGGCACGAATGTGTCAGAGGATGTGGGCTGATGTCTCCCTGCTTGCACTCTCCCTGTGTGATTTCCAAATACGTATGGATTTGGATTTGCTGGTTAGGCCCTCAATTTGCCAGGCAGTAATTAATTATGAGGAAGGGCAGCAAAGAATCAAACCCAGAAACTCTCTTAAATGAGATCATTATTACTGTTCTCTACAAAGACCTGCCCTCGCTACTTCCCCTGAGGCAAAGGAGTCTATATTTTTAATTTGTTCTTGCCCATCTTCTCTCCTTGGCAGAATTGATGTCTCTGACATATGAAATCACCAACTAACCCGTGGCAGGATAAAAATGAAAAAGCTCCATTTTGCAGTGGGATTAGACGAACACATTTGACTAATGGCAATTTCCTGCTGCATTTTCTGTTGACTGTGATTGTGCAAAAACTTTAAACTCAAATTTCAGATGACTGGAGACACTGAGAACATTGTGTTAACTCCCAGTACAATGAGGCTTTACAGGATGCTGCCAAACACATCTTTAGACAGCATTTTGGTCTATTTTCATGTGTAAATATATTGCATATTTTGATACATACAAATCTGATGCACTTTCTTTTTGATCACCATGTGCCTGTGTGCTGATCAGTATTGCATTTTAACTGTAATAACAACATATAAAATAGACATAAAAGCCAATTTAATTTTATAGGTAGACATATAAATGACTATGTAAACAAGGACCTCATCTATATGGCTCTGTGCAAATGAATATATCAGGGTGTAGAAGTCTCTATAAAGACATCTGCCACCATCTGTAAAGGAGACTACTTGATGCAAGAGAAATAGAGATAGATAACCAAACAACTATCTCTTGAAAAGGATGTATCTATAGCTATCCTAATTGAAAGAAGAAATACACAACATTCTGTAACATCTACAGTGTTAATACATAACATATGGTGTCTGTTTCACATGCTAATAGTGACTTTTTAATTTGAAGTCAGCCCCAATGAACTTAAATCCGTGCTGTCTCCAGGATTAATTATGAGTACTAGACTGTGATACCAAGCCTCTCTTCTTGATAAGCTTTATAAACCAGGTTTGCACACAGGATAAAATAGCTCCTGAGGGCTGCCACATTTAACCTATAGACAACCTGCTGGTACATCTTTTGAAGGAAGCAAGCAACTTGATAGCAAGGTACTTGGTTCTATCATCAGGGCATGGGCATTACCAGAGTGAGAAACATGGCATTTGTGGATGTTGACATTAATTCCTGAGCCTCAGATACTTATTTAGCATACCCTGGAAAATGCTTTATTTAATATGCAAACTTGACTTGAAAAGCAGGGAGACAGGTCCAAATGGAGTGAAGTGTCATGAGGTCCATGGCTTTCATGTTAACCAATATTCTTCTGTACTTGCACTGCTTCTTCAGCCCCATGTGTTTGGGAGCTTCTCCTAGTGGTGGTTCTCTGGGCTGGGATACTGAGGGACAGGAAAACACAAGTGATACACATGGGTTGGCCTGAAGGTCCATCTAGTAGAGATGCCTAGAAAAAAAACATAAAAACAAGGCCACACTGATCACCTCTGTTCTCTGTAGCACTGGGTCAGAGGCTGTATCTTTTTTTTTGCCTTGGCTGGTGCTCACTGCACGAAGTTGTCTCCAGCTTTCTCAACCTGTTTGTGCTCTGATTTCCACAGAGGAGGGAGGGGTTCCCTGCCAGTGAGAGCTCTCGCTGGCCCGGGGCAATTTCATAGCAGTACAAAAGCCCTTGGTGTCACTTTAAATAGGTTTAGGTGCAAAGATCAGAGTCTATCCTAAGCACAGCTATAATGTTCTTCCTCGGAGAAAACAGCTTCTTGATGCCCATGAGGATCCTGCTGTGGTGAAGACATTAGAGCTAGTTTTTCTCCTAAATACACGTGCTAGGATGCTCAGGTGGCTGCAAGTTCATCTTCTCCTCCTTGGGAAATAGTCTGGCTTAAAGAATTGAAACTTCCTTTTCCTGATTCTCTTTTATTAACCTCAGGTTTTTAAATAACTGAAACATATATTTAAAGTGGTTTTCAAGGTCACTGGAAAACTACATTTTTGAAGTGTCAGTAGCAAATAACCAACTTTCCAACCACAGAAATGAAGATATTTATTTTTGAACCTGTGAAACTGGTGATAAACCCAAGCTATTTACATTAGTTTGAAATCTCTTTTCCTGGTTTTGGCCAACCATGGCCCTTCTGCAGCTACTTTCCCCTCCAGATAATTTGCCATTCCCACTGCAGTGTAAATTCTCCTGCAGACAGTAATGCGGTGGCTGCCAGCCCGGCCACCAAAATGGCCCCGTCTCACAAGCTAAGTCGGATCAGCCTGAGACAGGATTTTCCTGACTCAAACTGTCTGTTAGGACTGTGGAACCCAGGGGGAGAGGGATCTCCGGGGGTGACATTCACATCTGGGGTTTGGTATGAAGCTATTGCCCCCCGCCTGGCCAGTGCCTGATGCTGTGGTATTGCCTGCAACCATCTTTCCAGAGAAACAGAAACAATCACCAACCCAGAAGAATTTTCGTGTGAACTGATGTGTTTATCTGTCATGTCCTGGCTAAATTCCAGCAAGGACTACATGACATCCTGCCTCTGTTAATTGTGTTTCATCCACATAAATTCTCCTGCAACCTCAACCAGGAAGGATTGTCTTCATTATTCCTTCTCTAGCAGCTCTTGCACTGGGTTGCTGCATTCAGGAGCAGCTACTGAGACAAGAATGTTTCAGTTACGAGTGATCAGTACTGCAAATTCTCCAGATTTTATGATGACTCTTAGGATTTTTAGCACTTTTTCTAAAGCCTCAGCTGCTGGAGCCATTATGAAGCACAAGGATCTCAGTTTTCATGTTTCTAAGTAAGTGGCTAACCCTTGTAGTTGAAAACACGAGGCATGTTTACCCTAGAGGCTGAGAAGCCAGATGGTGGATAAAGAAAATGTAACAATTTTGGGTTTTAATCTCATGATTTTTTAAGCCAATCTCATAATTTTGGGGAGCTGGACTCAGTTTGTGAATGTTTGCAGTTGGCAATACTGACTGATCTCAATGTATCTCTTGTTTATCAAACAGGAGTGCCGCAGAGCTTAATTAATTGCTGATTTAATTCATGTTTGCCAAAAGCTTTGAAATCCTTGGTTTCATTGAGTTCCTTTTAGGACAGAACACAATTTCCAATGTTAAATCTGCTCAGATTTGCTACTCGGTAGCCAGCAGTCCAGTTTAGCTGGTGAAATGCTTTTCTGCAGCATTCTTGCTGAGGAAACTTTGAAGACTGCAATCCCTGGAGACAGAGGTACCACCATGCCTGATGACCAGATGAACAGTGTCTTTCCAGTGAGCTCTTGGGGACAAAACTAGACAATCATGAGTCATGTTCACACTCAGTTTGGGGGGAGAACACCCAGCAGCACCCATGTAGGACAGGGACTCATGCAAGGGTCTTCCAACACCATTGGAGAAGTCATGTTATCATCCTATTGCAACCCAAATGCAGGCTTCATATCCAGATACTTATATGACATGAATTTATCACTGCTTTGAAAATATTTCTGTAGAATAACCCTTCACTAGACATCTGAGAAAAAAGGACAAGCTTTGCTCAGACTGGGTTTGTTTCCTCCCAGGGCCATGCATGCAGCTGGGACATGGAAAATGGTGTGTCATGCAGTAAAATAAGGTGCCTCACTCTAGGCCTGGTGAGAATGTCTTTTAAGCCAAAATAATGCTGGGTCTTATTTACTTGACAGCTCAGACATTAATTTAAGACAGGCACAAATGAATCACCAGCCACGTTATAGTTGCCTCGTTGGAATCCCTCTGCTATAATCTCATAGTTTTTTCACCTAATTAATTTCCCCTTTCCTTGCACCAGTGTTTCATGAGTGTATCTTGTTTGGAGGAGATTAAGAGTCACACACTTCATTAGTAAGGTGTAAATTATCAGAGAGACCCTCTCCATCCACCTGCTTAATTGGGTTAATGAAGCATCTCTACGGGCCCTGGTAAGACAGCACTGCTCACAGTTCCCTGCAGGTGTTACCAGGGCTGTTTGGTAAATAGATGGAGACCTTAAAGTTCCCACCTTTGTGCTTTTTGAGAGTTGCAGGCATTCATTAAAAAGAAAAAAGGAAGGAAAAAACCTGAAGTTGACACAAATGGCAAGATAAAACGTTCTTGTCTGTAAAATTACAGTAATAAGTATCGCTTAAATCAGTCTGTATCAGAACTTATGGCTAATTCCTAATTAACACAAATTCCTGTTTTTTTCTCTACCTAAAATACCCAGACTGCACTACTATGGCACACAGAGAAATGCTATTTCTGTTCAGTTAAATGGTTAAACAGGTATGGAGGTCATAACAATGCAAGAGTAAAAACGGGGTGCACTTTCAGTCTCCAGTCATGCCATTTGGGGTGAAGCCAGAGAGGTAAGTGCCCCTCAGTCCTGCCAGAGCTGATTCCATATGGAAACCAAGTCCCTTTATCCTTGCACATCCCTGTCTCTGGTTGGTTTTTGGAGACTATTCTTGCAAGGGAAAGTGATGAAACTCGTATCAGGTGCATACAGCACCATTACAGCACATCCCCCGAACGGGAAATTTTGAGTTGATATTAGAGATGATTTGCTCTGTGACTCTCAGCTCAGCAAGTCACGCTCTTCTGATCTGGTACAGAAATACAACGTGATGACTCATGGGCACTGAGGACAATCGGGGCCTGCCTTGATGTCACCTGTGGGGTGAGATGAGCTCAGCACTGCTGAAACCCAACCCTGCTGCAGAGCAAGGGCAAAGCCTCCCGATCGCTGACGCTCTACCGACGCTCGCGAGCAAGTCGTTGAGCTCCGACTCGTGCGGCCAGAAACAAACCCACCAGCAGTCCCGAGCCTCCAGCGAAGGGACAATTTGTGCCCAGAAAACGAGGAGAAAGGCTGTGGGTAAATTGTTTGTCACAAATGATTCGCCCAGCTCTACCTGACAGAGCAGCATTCCGCGTTTGATCTCCGCCAGCGACTGTCGCGGGAATCAAAGGCAGTTTTGTCAGGGGATTAAGTGCAGGAGATGTCGTCGAGAACTACATTAAAGATAAGAAATCCAGAGTGTGGCCCAAAGTGCCTAATCCCAGAACAACTAGTGAATTATTAAGTTGGTCATTTGACAGAAGGAGGAAAAAAAAAAGAAAAAAATCCAACTGTTTTTGGCCTAAAAAGAGGTTTCTCTTAAAATACAGCGGTTGCATAATGAGAAAGCAACGTGCGGTTCCAGCGTGAGAGCTGGGCTCCTGTGCCAGCCACTGCAGCTATGGAGAGATGGCAGGAAACCAGCAGGTCCCAAGGGCTGCCCCTTTTCCCAGGTGTAGGATTTTCAACCACCAGCTCCAGCTGCCTGGGGAGAAAGCACAGTTTTGAGGTATTAACAGCAACTGGCTTTCAGAGGCTTGAGATATGCCTGAGACACCCGGCTGATCCCAAACCCAACCCACAGGAGGTCTACCCTACCTCTGCCTTGTTGGTAAAACAGGGATGATGAGATTTCCCTTTTTGCCAGGAGTACATAATCATTTTGTAGCTCCTCTGCTCGTGCCATGTTGCCCAAGGCAGCTGGAGCTTGTACAGCAAAACACATTATCAAAATGCTGTTGGGAAACCAAAACAGACATAGGATGGTGCAACCCATGTCAGGCCTGGTGGTGGCTTGAAGACATAGGAAGGAGGTGTTTGGAAACAGCCTTGGGAACACCCTGCTGGGATGGCCACTGCAGCAATCTCACTGGAAATCAGTTACTTCATTAAAAACTGCTCCAGTTCCCAAAATATTATCTCCTGTCTTGTTCCTACCCAGCACAGGGCAAAAGAAAGGTGATGGCTGCCATCATTTAGTGTGAGTCATGGCAAGCACAGGGTGGTGAAGACAGGAGAAGGTTCAGCAATTAGAGAAGAAAGCGAACAGGCAGGTCTCAGCACTGGAAATGCTGGATTTTGAGACAAAGAGCCTCCTACAAGCACCAGAGTGTCTGTGTAGGCAACTGACCATGGGGATGAATATGAGAAAATAGAAATCTTCACAGTCCCATGGGGAAAAGGAAAGAGGAGTGAGTGAAACACCATCTCCAGAAATCCTGCCAGGCATCTTGGAGCAGCTGATAAAGGTATTTGATGAGCTGCAGGAACCCCAGCAGAATGAGATGTTGTTTGTGACACAAAATTGAGAGGACAGGAGGTGAGAGGTACTTGAATTACAGAGGTGGGAACTGAGGCATCGTGATGTTGCCTTGCAGACATCACCAAGTCCCTGATCAGGAACAGGCTCAGCTGTAAGACATGGCCAGGGCACAGGACAGGGTGCCTGAGGTGCAGAACCAACCCCACAGCAATAATTTCCACTAGGAAAGGCAGAATCAGGGTCACATGTGTGACATAGAGCACAAAGGAAAAACACTAGGCAGGAGTGGTGGGGAACAGAGTCTCTTAATGCCTCAATGCCACCACTACTGGGACATGAGAACTGAAGATGCAGTGAAGAGGAAAACAGGTGAACCAAGCTCGGGTTTGTTTACTGACACCTCTCTGCTTGGGTACTCAAGCCTTGCAGTCCTCTGCCACCCTTTGGCAACAGCACAGTCATGTCTGCCTTGCATCCCTCCCTTTTATCTCTTTTTTTGGTAACTCAGCTGTCTAGCAGCTCTTCCATAACAATGGCACCCTCGTGCCTGTCCTCACTGAAAGCAAATGACTTACAAATAAGCTCAACTTCCCACCACATTAGGGTGAGAGGCTGTAAATCATCACTCTGTACATGAAGATTTGCTTTGGTGAAAGTTCTAGTGAAGCATCTATCCTGCTCAGCTTCCAATACCTGGGGAGTGACTTTTCATTAGGGCTTGTAGTGATAGGACCAGGGGGAATGGCTTTAAACTGGAAGGGGGATGATTGAGGTTAGGTATTGGGAAGAAATTTTTAACCACGAAGGTGGTGAGACCCTGGCCCAGGTTGCCCAGAGAAGCTGTGGCTGCCCCATCCCTGGCAGTGTTGAAGGGCAGGTTGGATGGGGCTTGGGGATGATGAGATTTCCCTTTTTGCCAGGAGTACATAATCATTTTGTAGCTCCTCTGCTCGTGCCATGTTGCCCAAGGCAGCTGGAGCTTGTACAGCAAAACACATTATCAAAATGCTGTTGGGAAACCAAAACAGACATAGGATGGTGCAACCCATGTCAGGCCTGGTGGTGGCTTGAAGACATAGGAAGGAGGTGTTTGGAAACAGCCTTGGGAACACCCTGCTGGGATGGCCACTGCAGCAATCTCACTGGAAATCAGTTACTTCATTAAAAACTGCTCCAGTTCCCAAAATATTATCTCCTGTCTTGTTCCTACCCAGCACAGGGCAAAAGAAAGGTGATGGCTGCCATCATTTAGTGTGAGTCATGGCAAGCACAGGGTGGTGAAGACAGGAGAAGGTTCAGCAATTAGAGAAGAAAGCGAACAGGCAGGTCTCAGCACTGGAAATGCTGGATTTTGAGACAAAGAGCCTCCTACAAGCACCAGAGTGTCTGTGTAGGCAACTGACCATGGGGATGAATATGAGAAAATAGAAATCTTCACAGTCCCATGGGGAAAAGGAAAGAGGAGTGAGTGAAACACCATCTCCAGAAATCCTGCCAGGCATCTTGGAGCAGCTGATAAAGGTATTTGATGAGCTGCAGGAACCCCAGCAGAATGAGATGTTGTTTGTGACACAAAATTGAGAGGACAGGAGGTGAGAGGTACTTGAATTACAGAGGTGGGAACTGAGGCATCGTGATGTTGCCTTGCAGACATCACCAAGTCCCTGATCAGGAACAGGCTCAGCTGTAAGACATGGCCAGGGCACAGGACAGGGTGCCTGAGGAGCAGAACCAACCCCACAGCAATAATTTCCACTAGGAAAGGCAGAATCAGGGTCACATGTGTGACATAGAGCACAAAGCAAAAACACTAGGCAGGAGTGGTGGGGAACAGAGTCTCTTAATGCCTCAATGCCACCACTACTGGGACATGAGAACTGAAGATGCAGTGAAGAGGAAAACAGGTGAACCAAGCTCGGGTTTGTTTACTGACACCTCTCTGCTTGGGTACTCAAGCCTTGCAGTCCTCTGCCACCCTTTGGCAACAACACAGTCATGTCTGCCTTGCATCCCTCCCTTTTATCTCTTTTTTTGGTAACTCAGCTGTCTAGCAGCTCTTCCATAACAATGGCACCCTCGTGCCTGTCCTCACTGAAAGCAAATGACTTACAAATAAGCTCAACTTCCCACCACATTAGGGTGAGAGGCTGTAAATCATCACTCTGTACATGAAGATTTGCTTTGGTGAAAGTTCTAGTGAAGCATCTATCCTGCTCAGCTTCCAATACCTGGGGAGTGACTTTTCATTAGGGCTTGTAGTGATAGGACCAGGGGGAATGGCTTTAAACTGGAAGGGGGATGATTGAGGTTAGGTATTGGGAAGAAATTTTTAACCACGAAGGTGGTGAGACCCTGGCCCAGGTTGCCCAGAGAAGCTGTGGCTGCCCCATCCCTGGCAGTGTTGAAAGGCAGGTTGGATGGGGCTTGGAGCAACCTGGGCTGGTGGGAGGTGTCCCTGCCCATGGCAGGGGGGTTGGAACTAGGTGATCTTTAAGGTCCCTCCCAGCCCAAACCAGTCTGGGATTCAATGATTCTATGCCTGCACCCCTGTTCTTTCCTCTCTTCTGGTTTGCACTTCTTCCAAACCTCTCAGCTGCTCTTGCCATGCTAGCACCTGGGCCAGGAATATGGGCTATTGGGAGAAGCCCCTTTCTTCCAACACCAAACAAGGAACTAAAATGGAAAATTACCCCTAAAACACTTCAGATCTCTTTCCAGCCCTCTGATTTTTCCTTATGGTTGAAAATAAACCAGTTTGCATTTACCTCTCTGCATCCTGTCCTGATGACATCTGGAAAAGGCTTCCAGCCACCTCAGGTGGTGGAGGCACCACTGACCACGTCCACTGGGACGCAATCAGGAGCTGAGATGTGCTGTAAACAGCAGCCCCCTGCATGAGTTGGGTGTTTTAAGGGGTTCAAGACTCAGTGTTAGCATATGCTAACCACTCTTTGCAGGGTGATCATTATGCAAATGCCTACAGTAAACAGGTGGGAAATTAGATCTAATCAGGACAACCCCCTCCCTCCCCTCTCCTGACACAGGGACGTTGACTCGATCGCATCACTCTCGGTACCAACCAAAAGAAGACTTAATTCCAGCCTGAAACCTCATTTTTTCATTTGTCCTTTTGTTGTCATGTATTTTGTTCCTTGCATAAGTCACTGGAAACCTAAGGGCAGCCTTGTGATTGCTTTAATTTTAAAACTCCCAGAACAGGCTGGTATGACTGGTCTAGAATTAACGCCGTTTGTGGATTTCTGTGATTTGAGGGCAAATAAAAAATGAGCACATCGTGCCTGGTCTCCAGGAGTAATTTGACTCTGTAGAATATCTAATCTCTGTCTATTAAATTCCAGAGTGAGTAACGAGGCTGTCTGCTAATACTGATGGGGACAGTTACAGTCACAGATTCCCAGTATGAGCCCATGAGCATCACTGGATTCTCTGATTATCAGGAGACCCACACGTCTGCCGGGGGGTCATGCAGCTGATTTCTGTCTCACACTCCCTCTCCCCATGCAGCTCAGCCCATCTCCTGCTTTTGCAACACCTCAGCTCCTCTGTGCCCAAGTGCCAGACACAACTGGTTGATTTGCCCCCTTGCTCCATCGAGGGGCTTTGACTGACATGGGAACACAAACCTCACAGCTCATCTCATCCAACCCACCTACATAAGAGCAGATGGGCTGAGGGAAGGCCTCTTTTTTGACCCTGCTGCCCCATCCCCTGGTCTGTCTCCTGGTCTAATGGAAGGTGTCACTGTCCATGGCAGGGGGATTGGCAACAGATGGTCTTTATGGTCCTTCCCAACCCAAACCATGATTCTATGATAACTTTCATTGTTCTCTGTTGTCCAGTTTACATTAAACCTATTTTAACCTGACAACCTGGGTGCTGTTACCAGATGGATAAGCACATGCTTTGGACTTCCATATAATACTCTGCACTCACTGGCTATCCCTCCATCATCTCAACCTTCTCTTGGATAATGCCATACATTGACAGGACCCCCCAGATACCCTTCTGCCAGGTTCCCCACTCCTTGAGTTGCTTTCATGGCTCTTCCTGAGTCCTTTAGAATTTTCCACTTTCAGTTTCAAAGCAGCATTGAGACTGGACAACACTTCAGTAGACATCTCCTCTTTCACCTGATTTGGGGAATTTAAGGGTCTCAATGGCAATGTCCCTACCCTTGTCCTTCTGCTGACACAGGGTCAAAGCCTTTTGGGTTCCCACCAGATTCCATCACCCTTCTCACCATCCCACCACCTCCTCCAACCTCACAGCCATCAGGAGGGCTTAGCACCCTCTGACCCATGCATGGCCTGGCTTTCCAAACACCTTCCTCCTGCAGGGATGCCAAATTGCTCTGGTTATCCCTCCAGGTGCAGTTGCTCACCCTTTGCCATCCAGCCCTGCTTTTCTTTGCCAAACTCTCCATCCTCTGGGTGTCTCTGTCACTTCTCTCCCTTCACCAATTCTGGTGATTCAGTGTTGAACAGTTCTGCCTGCACAGTCTTTCACATTCCAATAAAAATGTTAAATAAAGCCCAGACCACATTGCCTTCTACAAGTGAGGCTGAACAAACACCCTCACAACTCCCCACACTGCTCGTTTGCAGCTCTGCAGCCCTCGGGGTGATACCCTCACCCATATCAGTCTCTGCTAACTCCCCAGATGAGCTGCCCCAGGGGGTGGCTCCAGTTATTTGCCTAATGGAGAGGAACCTATGGAGGTGCCCTAATGGAGATTATCCCCAGCAGTCAAACCTGTGGTCCCACACTCCTTGGAGAAGACATTGTGGCCCACAGGGTCCCCAAAAACCAGTGAGACACAACAGAGTGTTACCTGTTCTTCCACCATGATGGCACAAAGGGACCAGCTGACATGAATGGAGGGGCATTTTGCTTTTAACCTCAGGAGATTAATTGGCTTCACCTCTGCTCTAAACTGTGGCTGAGAGCACATGCAGTTTGTCACTTCTGAAGGTAATGATGCTACCTCAGCCTTCCAAATTTAATTACCAAGTAATTATACATCACGTACAAAGGCTTGGTCCTGGCAAGGGCTGAGTGTTCCCAGGAGGTATTTCATAGAATCACAGACTGGTTTGGGCTGGAAGGGACCTTCAAGATCACCTAGATCCAACCCCCCTGCCATGGGCAGGGACACCTCCCACCAGCCCAGGTTGCTCCAAGCCCCATCCAACCTGCCCTTCAACACTGCCAGGGATGGGGCAGCCACAGCTTCTCTGGGCCAGTATCATAGTGAAGAATTTCTTCCTCATGTCTAGCCTAAATCTTCCCTCTTCCAGTTTAAAACCTTATGAAAATTCCTCCCCACTTGAGACCAAGGAAGTTGTTTTCCCTGTAACCCTCAGGAGGAGTCCCCACAGGTGCCTCCAACTCCACATCTCCAACAGGCAAAACCAGAAACCAAGGTCAAGCCCCACAACGATGCAACGTGCAACCTCACACATGGGGACATCAGTGTCACTGGTCATCCATCTGTGGTCCCCAGACCACAAAAAACCATCCCCACATCTGTTTAAATGAAGAGCAGGGAAGGGACTGGGCCAAGGAAGATGCTTTCTTTTCAGCACATCCCATACTAAGAAGTATTTGCTGATAAGCTGATAATCAGGTGGCCTGGCCACCCCTGGTAGGTTGGACCATGCTGCTTAGGGAATATTTGATGGTGGAGTGTCTCCATTAGGAGTTTGTAATCCGCTATCACCGCATTTGAGAGCCATTTGGGTATAAGGAGATTTTTATTAATGGTTCATGAGCCTAAAATTCAAAATTGACTCTCAGAGCAGATTTTAACAGTTCGTGTGGCATTTGTATATTTAACTATCGCTCTGGCACCTCTTCTCCCTCCCCCAGCATCACTTCTGTTTGCTCTGCCCCAGAGCAGAGGTGCAGCAGTGGGAGCAGCAGCAGGAAACAATGGGAAGCACCAGCAGTTGGAACTGCCACGTGTGGTTTTCTTTTCCTCCCTTCCCTTCCCTTCCCTTCCCTTCCCTTCCCTTCCCTTCCCTTCCCTTCCCTTCAAGCTCCTATAGACACCCAGTTCTGCTCTCTGCCTGCCCCCGTGGGTGGGGAGAGGTGGGGAGGGGGCACATGCCTGGAGCCTGGGGACCCCTGGGTCCTGGAAGGGGGGAACAGAGGTGCCCCCGCCTCAGATGGCAGGTCCCAGCAGGGGCAGAGGGTGATGGGGGGCACAGCCACCCTGCCAGCACAGGGGCTACCTTCTGGGGTGTTGCCCCCCTGCCCCACATGGGGCTGAGGGAGGGGGGTCTGTCCTCCCTTGCCCTTTTGGAAATGGGGGAGGGAGTGAGGCTGGAGAGCCCTTCTACTGTCCCCACTCCCCTTTTAGTCCCCAAAACTCTGGGGGTTCAAGGACAAAAACCAAGCCCCAACACAAGCCCAGCCCTCCCAAAGCCAACCCCAAACCATCCCCATCCCCAGCGCTTCCAGCTCAGCACCTGTATCCATACCCAGCCTTCCCAACCCTCCCAGATCCAGACCTACTCCTCCCAAACCCATTCCCAACCTCCAGCCCTATTCCCACCACCACCCCAACCCTCAGGTAAGGGCAGTGCCAGGGCTGGGAGTGGGGGCTTCGGGAGGCCCCTGTTCCCACCTCCCCCAGCACCAGCTGGGGAAGGTCTGCTGTGAATCCCGAAATCCAGCTTTTTTTTCAGTCACTCTCTCCCATCTCCTTGGAAACAGGCAGTGCTCCCCAGCCCTAGGCTCCTCCTGGGAATGCCAACACCCCAAAACTTGTCCCAGTTTTGGGGCTCCCTAGATTGGCTCCCTGTTTTGAGGCTCCTTAGGCTGACTCAGCCTGGGGTGGGAGTGAAGCTGCCCCAGGGCGAGGGCTGATTACTGGGCAGACTGGGCAGTGTGGGCAAGGAGCAGGCAGGGAGTGGGAAGGGATCTCAGGCAAGGAGCAGGCAGAGAGTGGGAAGGGACCTCGGGCAAGGAGCAGGCAGAGAGTGGGAAGGGATCTCGGGCAAGGAGCAGGCAGGGAGTGGGAAGGGGACAACATGGAGGATAAGGCAGGGAGCAGGGAAGGATGAGGCAGGGAGTGGGAAGGGATCTCGGGCAAGGAGCAGGCAGGGAGCAGGCAGTCTGTAGGCAGGGGGCAGGCAGGTGAACTGGCAGGGAATCCGACAGGGAAGCAGACTAGGATCAGAGGGGGGGATCAGACAAGGAGCAGGCAGGACATGAGGCAGGGAGCAGGCACAGGAGCTGGAGGCAGCGTTTGAAGCAGCTCAGCTATGGTTGGGTTTTCTGATTTTTCAATTTGAGTGGGTTTTTTTATCTCCTGTGGGAAATGTCACCCTGCAGAACAGGGAAAGGAGTTGCTTAGATGTTTATTTTCAGGGAGTGAGGGGACACCTCAAACCAAACACCCTTTAATCAGCTCTTTGCCCCTAAATCCAGCTTTCCAACACTAAACTGATGCCATCCCCCTAGCTTTCCCCTCAATGGTATTGGATCCAGAATTGCCTCCTTCAACCCCCGGTTCAGAGGAAACAAATTCAGCCAGAAGGGAGATCTAAAACGTTCAAAAATGAAAAAGGAATTAAATTGCTCTTTATGTAATATTTTGGTTTTGCCAGCTCACCTCAGGATTTTGCCCTTTGCCCACACGAATGCCCATTAAAATTAAAATCAGAAACAACCAAGTAGAGAAAATGTGAGAAGTGCAAAAAGCCAGGGGAAATTCAGAGAAATCCCTGCCATGAATTAGCTTTTTTTTCTGATAAAAACAAGCATTGGATGGAGGAGCTCATCCCTAACACACAGGGAACTATTCAGGAAAGAAAAGTAAAAGATAAGATGGGAAAAGCAAAATGGGAAAAGAGGTTTTAAAGAGGCTTTAAAGAAAAAATAACCCAAAGCTCAGGAAACAAAGAGCTTTTGCAGGCAGGTGTGATGCTGCACCCCAGTTCAACAAGGACTTGCTTTTTCCAGGCGTATTTTGCTTGGATAATTTTTATTATTTTTTTGAAGGGAGGTTAAACTCTGTCAGTTTTAACTAAATCCATGGAGAAATGAAACTTTCCACACGCTGCTGCCTGGGAGCAGGAGGTGGAGGGGTCTGGCTGAGCCATCCCTGGCAACCCCAGGTCTCGGCTGCCTCACGCTTCCCAAACATTCCCTGCTTAGATCCTTCCCATTAAAAAAAAAATAAAATTAAAAAATGGGAAAAATCACTGACTGACAAGCCCTGACATGAAGCAGGGTAAGAACTCGCCTTCGTTCAGAGCTGGCTGATGTGTTTGTTTATTTTAAAGGCTGGTGTTGGCTGGCCATGGCTGGGGACATAAATGCCACGGTGGGATGGAGAGGGATTGCCAGTGTGTGAGGAGGGGGATAGTTCGGGATGCATGGACACAAAGCTAAGAAATGAGTGGAGAGGCACCGTGAAGGTGTTCGTGCTCTCCAGGTCTGCAGCAGGGTGATGGTGACCACACGGCTGTGGCCCCTGGTGACAAGCCCTGGGGGGACAGCTGGTGACAGGGAGCAGGATAATGGCAGGTGCTTTTTTTCCAGCCTTTCTCTCTTTTCCAGAGGTTCCTTTTCTGTGTCAAATCCAGAGGCCGGGGCTCAAGCGACCCAAGCGATGTGAGTGGGAAGGAGAGAGAGAGGAAAAAGAAGGACAGAGAAAGAGCCACCAAGAGTAGGGATGCTTGGGAAGGGCTTGATCCTGCACCATAGGGTGCTGTGGCTTCAAATCAGGGAATTATAGCTTAAAAACTTGTCCCACTCCATCCCCAGCACCTCCACTCGGATGATCCTGCCTGATCGCTCCCAGTTCGCCGCTTCTCCTCCCCAGTTCAGCCTGGAAACTTAGGGCTCCCCCCAAAAGCAACTGGGAACTCACACCTCCTGGGAGGGTTCGGAGCAAACACACCTCTCCCCATGAAAACATGTGGGAAAATGTCTTTTCCCCTACGGGAAAAGACCCCTACGGGTTGGGGGGGAAAGTCACGTTATCCAAGGTCTGTTCGCAAGCCAACAGGGTTTTTTGCTTTAAACAAATAATAAAAAGAATAATAATCAATAAAAATACCCCCCCTCCTCGTTTTGCTTCCTTCACCTGGGGGAGCTGCCAGCAAAACCCCCTTTGTCTCTGCCCTACAGAAGCTACCAGACCCTCCCAGCCCTGAGAAATCCCAGCGGCAGGCGGCATCGCCCCTCTCCGTCACTCGCCGGATGAGATTAAAATGGAAGACAACCATCAAGTGTGCTAGAACCATTTTAATATAATTATACATATCTGCCAAATCCAGGAGAGAGGGAGAGAAAGAAAAAAAAAAAAAAAAAGGTTTATGTGTATATATATCTTTTTTTTTTTTTTCTTTTTCTTTTCAGTTAACATCTGCAAGCATAAACGACAATGAATTTCTCGGTTTAAAATTCATTCAGGTCAAAGCAACTGCCCAAAGTCCTGTTGGGTTTGATGGTCACTGCCAGCATGGCCAGCAGGGACTGAGCTCCAGAGGAGTTTAATACCCTCGGGTGGGGTTTGTTGGCTTGGGGGGTTTGTTTGGTTGGTTTTTTTCTGTCTTTTCTCTTTCATTCAGAGACAGTTTGTTGTGAAAAGTTTCAGTGCAGTTCACCTTGGGTGAAAGGCGAGCATGTTTTTTGTGTTTTTTCTTCTTTTTTTTTTTTAATATATATATATATTTTAATTATTATTTTTTTTAAAAGTTGATAATAGGTAATTCAGTTGCTCTGAATTTCACTTAATAATTATAAACCTATTTAAATCACAGCAGAACTCCTGCTGGTGCAGAGTTCATAGTTGCATACAATACAGGAGATCACAGTTTTGAAGTCTAGCACAGATTAAAAACCACAGATGTACCATTTATATAAGACACACACTGATTGTCTCTTAAAAACTACATATTGACTCCTTATGAACATTATCTTCTTTTTTTTTTCTTTTTTTTCTTATTTTTTTTAAATCTTTAAATAAAGTAGTGCAGCTAGGACAATCAGTCACACAACCCACACAGCCCTGAACCAAGTTCTCCGGGTGCCAACTTGAGCGAGTTGGGCATGAAAACAGTTGGATGAGCTCGAGAGCAAGAGAGAAAGAGAGAGGGAGGGAGAAAAAAGAGGGAGAAAAAAGAGAAGATGCTGTCCATTCTGAATAGTTTAACCAAGGGTTGGCTAACACATTGGAAACCTCTGGGTGAAGGATCTTTCCACGCACACACACACAAAAAAAAGAAATAAAAACCTAGACTTTTTTTTTTTTACTTTTTCATTTTTTAACTTTTTTTTCTCTTTTTTTTTTCCTTTTTTCCTTTTTTTTTTTTTTTTTCAAAACTGGCCCGTGGGGTGGGATGAATCTCCCACCTCTTCCAAACAAAGAAACCCAACAATTGCCTAAAACTAGAAAGAACACAGATGGGTCTGTCTTGTTTTCTGCTCACTAGATGATCTGTCCGTTTAAGGCCTTCCTCCTCCTTTTTTTTTCCTCTTGATTATTCCTTTTCCAGAGTGTCTGAGCAGGAGATGAGTCTGAACGGGATCACACCAACACTGTCCCCCCTCTTGTTGTGTTTTGATTTTTTTTTTAATATTTTATTATTATTATTCTTTCGTTTTGTTCATTTCTTTGTCCGTTGAGTTTATTTTTCTCTTTTAATTTAACCAAGACCTGACTAAAACTGGAACGTCCAGCCCAGCCTGTTCGTTCTCGTCGCGATTTGTTCTCGTTTTTTACCACCAAGGTTCTTCACAAAACCTGGAACTTCCATGACGATGTCTGGTCCTTATAATCCAAGCAGTCAGCATTGAAGTTTAACTTCCAGGAGGCGGTTTGGTCTTTATAATCCAAGCAATCGGTGGTGGAGTTAAAGCCCAAACTGGAGGCTCCATAGCCCTGGGTGGAAAGGGAGGCTGGAGATTGGTTGAGGTGGCTGGTGACTGCGTTGGCACCCATGGGACTCAGGGTGGCCCCTGGTCCAGGAAGCTGGTGGTGCATAGGGGTCAAGTAAGATCCACAGTCCATCCCTCCAAAATAGGAGGTCGAGCCAGCGTATCCTTGGCTGTAGCCTGATGCCTGGGTGTAGGTCATGGGGTAGGATCTCTGCATGCAGGAGGAAGAGGTGGACAGGGGGTCTGAGAGAGGGGAGATGGACGCTGGGCTCCAGATGGACACGGGGGCACTGCTGCTGGAAATGGTGGGGACTGAGGTGCTGGAGGGGGGAGTGAACTGCCCGCTGGTCCCGCTCTCTGAGCTCACTTCCCGGGCTGGTGAATTCTTCTTTTTAGCTGGTCGTACCTTGTTCTGGCCCCCGTTCTGCTGCTGCTGCTGCTGCTGCCGGCACTTGGCCCGGCGGTTTTTAAACCACACCTTGAGACCAAGAGATGGGGAAGGAGAGAAAGGAAAAGCCCGGTGTTAGGGATGTATGGACAAACCCAAGGAGGGCAAGAGGTGGTGGCAGGGAGACTTATGCCAGGGAGGGGGTACTAAAAACCCTCCCCAGTGAGCACAGGGTTGGAGGCTGCTGCAAAGAAAAGCTCCGGGGCTCCCCCTCCCTGAGATCATTAGCAGTAATAACAAGTGAAAATGGGAAAACCAAACTGCTTAATAAGGTCACTTTTGGGGGAAGAGCAGGGGAGCTCTCCCTGTTTGCTGTTTGCCAGCCAGGGACCCTCAGGAATCACCATTTAAGGCCTATTGAAGTCAAATCCTTAATGAGAAACAATAGGGCATCCAAAAAAGAGGGAACAATTAGGGAAACAGAGGCAGGGGTCGGGGGGTGTAAAGATTCCTCATTTACCTTCCACAGAGACTCTGCTCTCACCCCCAGCTAAGGCAAGGCCACCCCAACCCCTCTGGTCCACTGTTAGCAGAGACCAAGGGAGCTGGCTCTGGGAAGGATGAGTGCTGGGGAGGTTTCTGGGGGAGATGGTTCCGCAGGGGAGGGATCCCAGTCCCTGACTGCCATCCTTCAGTGGGACATGGCACCACACAGCCTCTGGAAGCCTCGTGGGGAGGACAGTGGGAGAGGTGATCCCGGCTGCCGGGATCTCCTGGATCCGTGCTGGGGGCAGCACGAGCACCCAGGACCACCTCCCTCCCTCCAGCCCTGCCAGCAGCACCTCCAAAGTGCTGTCTGGATTGGGCCCCCGCAGGTTCCTTGCAGAGGAGACACAGCCCAGCCCCAGGAGATAAGTCCCCTCCACCAAGGCTTCTTCTTGCTCACCAAACAGAGAGGAAGCCCCCCAGTCTTTCCCGGTGTGGAAGGGGACCCCAGTTCGGCCCTGCTGCAGGGATCCCTGGGGAAGGGGCGACCCTCGATGGCTTCCACAGGGGCCCCAAATGCTTGCAGGGCAGGCTGGGGTTTGGCACCCGGGGCAAGGCACAGTGCAGAGCCTGAGGGTGCTGAGGAGGCTCACAGAGACAGAGGGGGTGGGGAAGGGGTGCAGAGGGCTCGGGAGCTGGGATTTAGGACCTGCATGAACTCCCCCCCCCTTCAGTGCACATGGAGGAAGGAGCGGGCACGCTCCAGCCCGGGGAAGGTGAACTCCCACTCCTGCACCCTCATCCAGCTATGAGCCCCCTTCACCCCCCAGGGGCTCGATTTGGCTCCAGGATCGACCCCATCCCCTAAACCAGCCTCCCTGCCAGCCGTGAGCCCACCCAACCCCTGCACGCCGGGATACGGGAAGGGGCTGGGGGGGAGGGAGG
>NW_009952983.1:658893-659513 GCF_000747805.2 Chaetura pelagica | reverse complement strand
GGGGACACATCCCAGCCAGTAATTACTGCTCGAACAAAACCCCCCCATGCCTTCAACTACCCGCATTGTACGGCAGCCCGGGGCATTTGCATAGGATTCCCGGCCGGGCACCGGCTAATTGTCTCAAGCAAAACTTGATTGGGGCCATTGGCAGACACAAAGAACCCCTCGGCTAAATAAATAATGCAGATAACAAAGCCCAAGGGTGAGAAACAAAGAAACAATTCAAGAAACCTATCTCTCCCGTAGTCTCTTGCAAGGACTTCAATTATCCCAGGTTTGGGCAACATTCAAACCTTCTCCCCCCCCTCCCTCCCTTTCCCCTTCCCCCTCGACGTTGCTGCATTTCAGAGCTTAAATGCCCGCTCGGGAAGGGACAAACTTTTCTGCTCTCCAGCCATCAGTCCAAGTCTGCAGTAATTTCCACCGGCCATTTGCACCTAATTAGTACCGCGGGTAATTAGATTTGGAGGCAAGTAACAGATTTATTAGGCTTTCAAGAAAACTCTTGATGACGGAGCTGAAGCTAAACAAACACCTCGGTGGGGAGCGGCCCCGGGACGGCCTCGGAGGGCGGGCGAGTGAGTGGGCGAGTGGGTGGGCGAGTGAGTGGGCGAGCG
>NW_009952983.1:657191-657611 GCF_000747805.2 Chaetura pelagica | reverse complement strand
GAGTGAGTGGGCGAGCGGGTCACCCCCGGGCCCGGCTCCGACTCCCCCGGGTCCCCGACAGGGGAGACCCCCACACCCACTCTGCCAAAAAAATGGCCGACCAAGGGGCCAGGGTTGTTGAAAGGGTTAAGACTGTTTTCCCTTGGATTTTTTTGGTTATGATTATTTTTAATTATTTAGCGGAAGGCAAAATCTCGCCCTTCCTCCCATTCCCGGCCGTCGGAAAAGGCAACTCCAGGCACAACTTTCTTCCTCCAACACCCAAACCCTCTGTGTTTCAGCAAAGCAGCGCTCACCGGAGCGGATTGACCCCCCTAGACCCCCTCCCAGGAAGGCTGGGGACTGCCAGGGGGGCTCCTGCGGGACCCCCGGGCCCGCTGCCCCCCGGCGGGGCGGGGTATCCGCGGGGGGGGGGTTCCC
>NW_009952983.1:655160-656200 GCF_000747805.2 Chaetura pelagica | reverse complement strand
CGATTCTGTTCGTTGTTTGTTTGTGGTGTCGTTTGTGGTGTCGAGGCAAGGTTCGGGTTGATATTTCCCGACGGGGACGGACCCACCGCTGGTTCTGCCGCGCACTCCCCGCGCTTCGCCCCCCGAACCTGCGCGCAGCTCCGCGGCCTCCCGCTCCTCTCCGGCGAGGCCAAACGCCAAGGGCCGAGCTGTCGAGCAGCCACCGCGGCCGCGGAGCCGTTCGACCCATCTCTTGCCTCCCCACAACCTCCCAGGAGCATTTTTTTTAATAGCCTTTTTTTTCCTAATATTTTTAAAATTATCATGACTACTCATTTATTTAAAACTCCACTCGTCCCTTTTCCAAATAAACAACAAACCTCAACTTCTCGGAGGAGCCGAAATGTCCCTAAATCCCTACAACCCAGCAAGGGTTTTTTATAGCTCTAAAGAAACTTGTGCCGGCGCACAAAGACTTGCCCGACTTTTCTCTTTGTCAACGCGCTGCGCGTTATAACCGAGCGGTACCTTTTGGGAAACGCTTTCCCTTGGCTAAAATAAATATAAGAACCCAAAAGCTACATCAAAGAAGGTGGGAAGCAGCTCCAGCCCCTCTCCCGACCCGCCTGCCATTCTCGCCATCCCTTTCACCAGGCGACGAGCCACGAAGCTCCGGCCCCCCCCAAAAAAATCCCTTGTAAAAATGTATCTCCCCTCTTATTTGTTTCCAACCCGGTTCTCCGGCTGCCCAGAGCGCTTAAAGCACCTTCACAAAATTAGTTTGCTGAGTCTTCGCGTGGGAAGGGTGAGGAGGATGAAGAGGAAGGTCTCGGGCAGGAGCAGAGAGAGGGGGGAAATTCCTTCCCGTTTATTTCTGTTTTTAAAAAGAAAAGTCCGCTTTGGAGACAGGGAATAACTAAAGGCCAAAGGCTCAGGCAGGAGCGGAATGAAATTCAAATCCTGTACCCAAGGAAAAGGCGCTGAAGAACCGCGCCTGCCCGCGGCGGAGCGAGCCGGCCCCGGCCGCGGCCGCGCTGGGCAGCGGTTCCCCGCTTCCGGGC
>NW_009952983.1:653310-654125 GCF_000747805.2 Chaetura pelagica | reverse complement strand
GGGGTAGAGAGGAGTGTCAGGGTACCCCCAACCCGGGTGCCCCCCGGCCAGCACCCCCCGTTCCGCCTCCCAGGGACACAATATTCCCCGGTCAGCCAGGGGAACTGAGTCACCTGGGTGGGGAAAGAAATCTATTTAAATGGTTTGATTTCTTTATTTACGTATATGTTTGAAGTTCTACACGGCTAACGGTGTAAAATGGGACTCGGGCAGCGGCGGGGAATGTACAGATGGGAACGTGGACGTGTTTGAATAGAAATAAACTCTCTGCAGGGCCGAGAGGGACAGAGCCCGGCCCGCCGCGCCGGGGATGGGCACCGGGACGCGCTTCTCGCACCTCCCGTCCCCGCTCAACTTCTCCCGGTGAGAGAAACCCGAAAAGGGAGTTGGTTTGGGTTGGTTTTTTCCTTGGCGAAAAGGCAGGAGGACAGAGGAGGCTGAGGTTGGAGGGAGGGAGCGCTCACACACTTCCCTCACTTCTGACAATAGGGGGAAAAACATGCGGCGGCTCCATCGTTTTAATGGGGTGACCTATGTTAATGAAGTTATAGCAATTAATTCGCCTCTGTTGTGGTTGTCTCTCTGAGCCTGATTCAATGTGGTTGTCCTTGGAATATAGCGCTGTCGGTGCAAGCCGGGCTGGAGGTTTGCGGGAGCAGGTTTGGGATGCTCGGGGCTGGGCTGGGTGCTTGGGTGGGTTTGGATTTGGTTTGTTTCGTTTTGTTGGTTGGCGGTGGGTTTGGTTTTGTTGGGGGGGGTTTCTTTTTGGTTTTTGCTTTGCTTTGGTTCGGTTTTTTCTTTCCTCCCCGGGTGGG
>NW_009952983.1:650454-652762 GCF_000747805.2 Chaetura pelagica | reverse complement strand
CGCCCCCCACCCCCTTCCGCCTTTGCCATCGTCTCCCGCCCCCGCATATTATTTAATAACCTTAATCCACCTTGGAAGAATGAGAGAGATAATTCTTGCCCGTGTATCCTGACCAGGAGGGTATTTTCGAAATCGATTAAAAATAATAATAATAATAATGAGGAGGAGGGGGGGGGGAAACAGAAGAAAAAAAAAATAGGGGGGGGGGGAAGACAAGAAAAAAAAGAGGGGAAAAAAAAGGAAGAAAGGGGTGTTTGGAGGCTGGAAGGAGCGGGGCTGTGGCAGAGGAGGGTTGAGCGAGGGAGAGAAATAAAACTGAGTGCCTGAAGGAAGTAACCGGGAGAGCAGGTTGGGAAGCTCAGCCCAGCCGGGCTGCCATCCCTGCCTGCCATCCCTGCCTGCAGCCTGCCAGGGGCAGCGGGAACATCCCAACCTTCCCAGCCTTCCCATCCCTCTGCCCTCCCCCGGCCTGAGAAGTTGGGAATAATTCACGCGGCCAATAAAACAAGTGGCAGAGACGGACAGCGTTACTTAAATAAACAAGGGTCTCTTTAAAATTCTCATCCACTTCAGATGTCTAAAGTAAGATTGTGATGATTTTGTCACGGTTTGGTAAATTTACCCCTTTAAGAGGCTTTCATAAATCCCAGAACACACCTTCAGCCAGATTTGAATATAGATTTAGGTTTTAAAACCCAGAAGCTGGGAACACCGCTTTATCAAAGAGAATTTCCCTTTAGCTTAGCAATGTGTCGGAATGGCTCTTGCAAAGATTGGATCGGAGAGAGGGGAAAAAGGGGGAACCTTCTTTCCTGGAGGAATCCTGCACACACTTTGCAGCTGCCTTTGCCTTCAAGCCTTCTGCAGCTCGGGGAAAAGTTGCCAAAAAATGTGATAATAATTGTTGCGGCTGTAGGAACTTGGCTTTTATTTTTTTAAAATATTTTTTATTATTTTATATATATATATAATTTTTTTTTTAACTTTCCATTCTCTTCTGATCCATTTGGAAAGCGTTTCAGAACAGGTACAGTCCCAGAGAGCCAGACTAGCTGGGGCTAATGGGGAGTGAGTGGAGATGTGTGATTTTTCTTTTTTGCCCTCTAAGAACTTTTCTGCTCAGAGACCCCAAATCTGCTTCTGGGATGAAAAAGAAACTGTAACTTCTGCTTCTCAGTAAGTTCTCCAACTTTCCGATGCCAGTCGTGTTACAGAGCCATTTTCTCTCTCTGCGTAGCCGTGTTTCTTCTCTCCTCTTTCTCTCCCTCTTTGCTTCCACCTTCCTCTGATTTTAATTTCCGACTCCTCTTTACTAACGAGACGGTTTCGCGGGTGGTTTTGTTGCCGCGTGTATCGCTGCCCCGGCCGGTTGCACCGACCTGCTGAGCTGGGCTTTTATGACCAAAGGTTAATAGAAATAAATAGAATAAACCCATTTATTCAGGTCGGATGAAAGTTAAGGCAGGAAACAACAAGAAAAAAAAACAAAACAAAAACCTCAAACAACCCCAAAACCCAACAAATAACCAAACCTGAAACGAAATGATTTATTTTTGGGTCACTTTTCTATCTCTGATCGGCTCCGGAAAGCGATACATGCTACGCACATTTAAGCTTTTCCCTCATCGGATTTATGTCTTGTTAAAATATTCCAGCCTTTCCTTGAAGTTTATCTGCAATTCCATTGTGGGTCGGGCTTTTTTTTTAGGGTTTGCTTCTTTTTTTTAATGTATTTATTTTTTTTTCTTAGTTCGACGCTTCCCCCCCCACCCCAAAATCTCCCTTTTTAGGCTACAAAAGGCGCTGGAAAAATCGTGTCACTTCGGGATAGGGTTGGATTGAGTTTTAAAATTCTGGAATGCTTAAGAAAATGAATATTCCCCCTTCTTTTCTAAATGTTTGGGAAAGGATTGACAGAACAGCCACTTTCTTTGGGGAAGGAAGAATATTGATATATATATATATGTATATATATATATTTAGGCAGCTGCTTGGCTTAGGTGAAACCAAGTTTCCTAACTGGGGGGCGAAGGGATTTGAGGGGATGGTGGTGGAGTTATTTAGGGGCGATCTGCAGTTTGTCCAGCTCATCTTGGGAGCCAGACAAGTCCTAAAAATGATGCCCGAGAGCAGAGAAAGTGAGGTCAGGGCTTGCACCTGAGGGAAGGTCTTAAATGCAGGGGGAAGGAGGGGCGGAATTCCTACTCCCCCCCCCTCAAATAAAAGGAAAAAGACAACAAACCAAACCTGAACAACAACCCTTCCCCCCCCCCCCCCCACACCCCCTTCCAAAGAAGAAAAAACACGT
>NW_009952983.1:638517-640985 GCF_000747805.2 Chaetura pelagica | reverse complement strand
CCCCCCCCCAAAAAAGCCACAATGCAGAAAACCAGCAAAAGATTAGAAACCAACTGTTGTTACCATGTGAATAAGAAATTACTCTTATGCTTAACTTCCTTCTCCCTTGCAGGCAGGTATTTTTTTCGTAGTGGAAACTTCCTAACTAGCTCTGAAGACTATAGGATTTTTGATGTTTTTCTCCTGAAACGCCAGCTGGGGGTTGGTATTTTCCGTGCGGGGCTGGTCTGGGGGCATCCGCGGGTGTCTGTGTGTCCGGTAACAAACATCCCACAAGTGCAACACAGCGGTGAGATCCAGACACCTCTTCCTGCTTCCCAGGCTCACAGATATCGGACTTTGCTGTTTTAGTGTTGTTTTTTTTCTTTTTTAAAATTATTTTTTAAATACTGTTTGGGTAGGTCTGTCCTTTTCTTTTCTTTTCTTTTCTTTTCTTTTCTTTTCTTTTCTTTTCTTTTCTTTTCTTTTCTTTCTTTCTTTCTTTCTTTCTTTCTTTCTTTCTTTCTTTCTTTCTTTCTTTCTTTCTTTCTTTCTTTCTTTCTTTCTTTCTTTCTTTCTTTCTTTCTTTCTTTCTTTCTTTCTTTCTTTCTTTCTTTCTTTCTTTCTTTCTTTCTTTCTTTCTTTCTTTCTTTCTTTCTTTCTTTCTTTCTTTCTTTCTTTCTTTCTTTCTTTCTTTCTTTCTTTCTTTCTTTCTTTCTTTCTTTCTTTCTTTCTTTCTTTCTTTCTTTCTTTCTTTCTTTCTTTCTTTCTTTCTTTCTTTCTTTCTTTCTTTCTTTCTTTCTTTCTTTCTTTCTTTCTTCCTTTCTTCCTTTCTTCCTTTCTTCCTTTCTTCCTTTCTTCCTTTCTTCCTTTCTTCCTTTCTTCCTTTCTTCCTTTCTTCCTTTCTTCCTTTCTTCCTTTCTTCCTTTCTTCCTTTCTTCCTTTCTTCCTTTCTTCCTTTCTTCCTTTCTTCCTTTCTTCCTTTCTTCCTTTCTTCCTTTCTTCCTTTCTTCCTTTCTTCCTTTCTTCCTTTCTTCCTTTCTTCCTTTCTTCCTTTCTTCCTTTCTTCCTTTCTTCCTTTCTTCCTTTCTTCCTTTCTTCCTTTCTTCCTTTCTTCCTTTCTTCCTTTCTTCCTTTCTTCCTTTCTTCCTTTCTTCCTTTCTTCCTTTCTTCCTTTCTTCCTTTCTTCCTTTCTTCCTTTCTTCCTTTCTTCCTTTCTTCCTTTCTTCCTTTCTTCCTTTCTTCCTTTCTTCCTTTCTTCCTTTCTTCCTTTCTTCCTTTCTTCCTTTCTTCCTTTCTTCCTTTCTTCCTTTCTTCCTTTCTTCCTTTCTTCCTTTCTTCCTTTCTTCCTTTCTTCCTTTCTTCCTTTCTTCCTTTCTTCCTTTCTTCCTTTCTTCCTTTCTTCCTTTCTTCCTTTCTTCCTTTCTTCCTTTCTTCCGTTCTTTCTCTCTTTCCCGTTTTCCTCTTTCTTTCTCTTTTTCTCTCTTTCTTTCTCTCTTTCTCTTTCTCTCTTTCTTTCTCTCTTTCTCTTTCTCTCTTTCTTTCTCTCTCTCTTTCTCTCTCTGTTTCTCTCTTCCTTGCGTTTCACATTATGTAAAATTTAACTCTTTGCTCTCACGCTACGGAATAATTCTTTTCCAATGTAAAAGAGAAAAGAGGTAAAAAGAATAATCCCAACTCCCCCAAAGCTCCCCCGGTCTTCCCTCATTCTAAAGAACTAGGGCTGTTTTTCTCCAGGGGAAGGAGGGGAGTGGAAGCTAAATATGAAACAATGCAGGCAGCTTCGGGTTTATTTTGGTAAATTAATTGTGAGGCTGTGCTGGCTCCTGTGTGTTTCTGCATGATTAAACTGTGCTATTTGTTCCCCAAAGCTGCACATTAGCAGCAAGTCTATTTGAAAGCATCATCCTTAGGTTTAATGTAAGCAAACTAGGCTGAGTGAAAAGTTTACCCGAGTAATTGCAGCGAAGAGTCGACTGGAAGTTGTTTTAATCATTGTTTCTATCTGATAAGTGCGTTTTAAAGAATGGATTCTGCAATATATATATATATATTTTAATCTGAAGGAAGCGAATCTGACCGTATTTGTGCCCAACCTCGCGTCTTATCTGTATGAAATTTCAATTTATTTAAAAGCTTGGTATTTAATACACTACACGGGCCACATTTAGTTTAAACAACCCCCCCTCTTGTCCTTTCCCCGTAATCATGCCTAATGAAAACGTGGGATTTTCCCATTATTAAAAAAAAAAAAAAGGAGGGGGGGGAGGGAAAAAAAAAGTGAAAATATAATGCATCTTCATTAGGAAAATTGACTGCTGTGCTCAAGACAGTTCTTAATTGAAAAGGCAACCTATTTTAATGGTGTGGTTGAGGAGAAGATTACATACTTTATCCAAACACAAAGACAATTAATAATGAGGACCAGGCTGCTGCCATTAACTCTAATGTCGTTACATCAATGTCAATGGAAGTGCTCGTACCTGAGA
>NW_009952983.1:632748-633341 GCF_000747805.2 Chaetura pelagica | reverse complement strand
GGGGGGTCCGGGCAGCCTCACAGAGGGCAGGATGGGGCCCATAGGACAGGGATGTGAGCAGGATCCCCTCCCGGACAGACCGACCTGGTGATGCTCTGCCTCTCCTCACAGACAGACAGATGGACAGGGCAGTGCCCAGCGTCCCCTCACAGACAGACGGACATGGCAGAGCTTGGCTTCCCATGACAGACAGACGGATGCACAGGACAGTGACCAGCAAACCCCCTCATGGACAAGACAGATGGACAGGGCAGTGCCCAGCATCCCCTCACAGACAGACATGACAGGGAGTGGCTGCCCTCCCAGACAGACAGACAGACAGACAGACGTGGTGGTGGGGTGGCAGAGCAGTGTCTACCCATAACTCCCAGACAGACAGCCAGCTGTGTCCCACCAGCCCATGCTGAAGAGAGCTGCTGGGGCAGGATCCACCCTGGTGAGCAGAGCTGGGGCCAGCCCAGGTGGGGCCAGGCTAATCCCCGCGCAGACAGACAGACAGACGGGCCCGCGCCCCGCTCGCCCCTCCTGCCAAGGGGGTGCCCCGTTAAATCCCAGGCAGAGCAGGTGGAGCACGGCTAATCCTCAGGCCGAGA
>NW_009952983.1:620653-629402 GCF_000747805.2 Chaetura pelagica | reverse complement strand
GGGGGGCTCGGGGGGTCCGGGGGGTCCGGGCAGCCTCACAGAGGGCAGGATGGGGCCCATAGGACAGGGATGTGAGCAGGATCCCCTCCCGGACAGACCGACCTGGTGATGCTCTGCCTCTCCTCACAGACAGACAGATGGACAGGGCAGTGCCCAGCGTCCCCTCACAGACAGACGGACATGGCAGAGCTTGGCTTACCATGACAGACACACAGATGCACAGGACAGTGACCAGCAAACCCCCTCATGGACAAGACAGATGGACAGGGCAGTGCCCAGCATCCCCTCACAGACAGACATGACAGGGAGTGGCTGCCCTCCCAGACAGACAGACAGACAGACGTGGTGGTGGGGTGGCAGAGCAGTGTCTACCCATAACTCCCAGACAGCCAGCCAGCTGTGTCCCACCAGCCCATGCTGAAGAGAGCTGCTGGGGCAGGATCCACCCTGGTGAGCAGAGCTGGGGCCAGCCCAGGTGGGGCCAGGCTAATCCCCGCGCAGACAGACAGACAGACGGGCCCGCGCCCCGCTCGCCCCTCCTGCCAAGGGGGTGCCCCGTTAAATCCCAGGCAGAGCAGGTGGAGCACGGCTAATCCTCAGGCAGAGAGGGGCAGTGGCTGGGGCAGGCAGGCAGGAACAGCTCTGGCAGAGCCACGTTTCGCACCAGAAACATCCCGACAGCTTCACCTGGACAAACAGACCGAACGTAGAACCGTCGTAGAATGGTTTGGGTTGGAAGAGGCCTTAAAAATCACCTTCTGCTGGGAGAAGCAGAGTCCTGAGGGCAGAGAGGAGTTAACGGCTCCATGGCAGGCACAGTTGGGGGATTTTTTTTTTACCTGTGAAAACCAAAATAAAGATGACACCCCCATGTCCTGCCCCGTTCAGGCAGAGCCGTGGGCTCCGGACCGGCCGTGGCCTTCAGGAGCTGCCCCTAAGATCTGCAGTCGGAGATAAAAAGAAAGTTCCTGCTGGTTCTCTTCCAGACAAATGAGCCTGGCCGAGTCTTTCTGCTCCTTAGCAGCATCTGCCCACCCTCTGCACCTGATTCCTTCCACCAGCCTTTCATCTCCCTCCCCTGCCTGCGTCCAGAGCCCCGGCAGAGCTGCCTGCAGCCTTCGTGGTACCCGAGGATGCGGGTCCCCTGGGACCATGCCCTGCCCACCTCCTTCTCCTCATCTCCTCCCGCCTCAGCACTGCTCTTCCCGCAGCTCCCCCTCTCCCAGCCTCCTCTGAAAGCTGCCTGAGAAGGGATTTTTGACCGAAGGGAAGGGTTTTCTGGAGCTTTGCCTGTTTGGAGACAGCGGCGCTGGGGCCTGTCTCCTTATCTCTCTCTAGTCTGACCCCTCCGGGGGGACGTTAATGACAGGCTGGTTTGTGCCTGAGAGTAAGAAGTAGAAACTTGAACCAGGCATATCAGGCCTTTCCATGGAAGCCTGCCTGCCTTCTGTGTTGATCTGTATGCTGCTGGTGCAGGTAAATCTGGAATCAACAGGTTATTGAAAAGACAAAAAAACCCACCTCTCTCTCTCGGTGTGTGCGCTCGCTGATCAACACGGCGGTGAGGCCCTTTGGTGGGAGGTTTGGTAGGGGATGGAAATGCCTTCCAGGTGGATTTTTCTTATTTTTGTCTTACCTGTGCCTGCCCACGCGATGCTGTGGCACAGGGGTTCAACTCAGTTGTCTGCATGTGGTCATCAGGGGCATCCAGGATGCTCTCGAGACACACATCCAGTGTGGGTGGGTTTGGCTGAGGACTTGCAGGAGATCTGGTCATCTGGTCACCTTGGCTCAGCAGCTGGAAGCCAGCTGAGACACCTGAGGACATCTCAGGTGACACTGGACATCTGTATTTAGACAACAGTGGCATGTTTGCAGCCTGAGCTGGTCTAGTCTGGGATGGTCAGTTTTTCAACTCCCTCCTGGTGCAAGGTGATGTCTCTGTTAAAGCTTTTTGCATCAGAAAAATGCAGGAGGCTGCAAATATCAGAACCCTGCTCATGTATTTTCCCGTGGTCACTGTCATTGCTTCTTGCTGCCTCATTTAGGTGGACCAGTGATGTGGCTGCCTTAAATGATGTGGCTGCCTTAAATGACGTGGCATCGTGATTGACATGGCAACACTGAACACCAAGAGGGGCTGAGCTCACTTGCTTGCCCACTTGAAGCATATTCTTGCTTGGTGGTGTCTACCTAGGGACTACTTTGTTCTGAGTCTGTGGGTGAGACTGGTGGAAATATCCTCCAAGGCCTGAAACCCTTGGGTGAACCCAGAGCTGTCAGGATGAGGTGTAGATGAGATGACAGATAAAATATGCTGGTAATTGAAGCTTGCTATGGCAAGGATGGGTGGGGGTGGAGCTGGCCATAGGTCTCCATTGGAGAAGAGCTCTGGCTGGTCCAGTTCAGACTGGGAGTAGGTTTCTATAGCTCCATATTTAGGGCATTTACTGTGATTCAGTCTATAGTGTCCATAAATCTACATTTGACATCTGATGAGAAGTTCAGGAATAGTTGCAGGGTGTGTTTAGTCTCTGTAGTACAGCCAGTCCCAGGCTATGTCACCAATTGAAATATTTTATTGAAACACCACTTTCCAACATTTTTTGATATAAGCATTATCAAGAAATGGAAATTATAATACAAGAGTATAATTGCCCAACTCCCCTTAACTTGCTGCAGTGCTTTATTGAAGACACACTGCAAAAGGAAGAAGGCAAATTCCTTTCACATAATTAAGGATTTTAAATCTAGACTGCATTTTTTTAATAAAATATTTTATTTTCATGCTATCCTCTTGTACTACAGATAGTTTCAGCCTCTGTGCTTGGATTAATTGTTACTGGAGTTATTATATAAAGCCTATTAGAAAAAGCAAAAAGCAAAAAAAAAATAATACAAACACCACTGGGTGTATTTTACCCTGCACTTGTCATTCAGAAAAGCTTTCCAGTGTGAGATGTATGAATTATTATAAATTAAACACAGAACGTTCAGCACTCCAGACTTTCTACATGCACTAATATCCATTTATTAAAATAAATAGAGGCACAAGCTCTTTCTGAGGCACAAGAGGTCATTTGGCAGCCCAAGTGGGCCTTTGTTTGGAGGAGAAGTATTTCTGAGATAAATAACTCTCTTCCCATTCCCACAAAAATGGTTTTTATATTGCAGCACTGGGCCTGGAAAGTCTGTGCATTTTTTTTTGCTTCAAAAGTGGACATTTTGTCAAACCTGTGCAGAACTCAAAAGCTTGAAGGAAAAAATCAGCCTGGAATGGAAATAGCAAAATGGCTCTGAGAAATGCAGCTGGGGACCTTAAAAAATGGGGATAATAATGTTATGGATTATAAGATCAAGTCTGATCAGTGATCAGGTGTTTATAGGTGAGCTGGTAAGAGAACCTTGTGCTGGATTGAATTCTAGTTATTGCTCTGTATATTATTAAATACTTCCATTATCATTAGTTATGAAATGAATTTTGCATTTGAATACCTTGCCATTGCTCATGAATGAATTCACACCATATCTGGATGCTATAGGGATGTATTATCTCCATTTTGCAAGGGAGGAGCTGTTCTAGCAGTGAAGATCAAGCAAAAAGCTTGTGGGAGGACTGACTGGTCTGATTCCTCAACTGCTTTTCACACACACACATTGACAGCCCTTTCTCAGGCTTCTTACTGTTTGTCTTCAAAATCCAAGGAAGTAACACTACCAGCATCTTCCAGAGAAGAAATTTCAAATGACACATCTATGGTCCTTGAGGAAGAACCATTTATGTGGTTTAGAGACCTGTGCAGAAATAGGTAAATGGACAACTCCATGTGATGTCCCAGAAGTGCTAAATTTCCCTCAGGTCTAACGTAAGGATGTGTAAAAACTCATGTGGCTGCACATCTGAGGCAAATCAACAGTGCAAGGTGCTTGTTCCAACAAGGAACCTCACAAGTATTTGCAGAGCTGCTTTTACCCTCTGCCCACCTCATCACCCCTGACTTTTAGGGAGTTCTGCTCCAAGCATAAGACCTTGGAGCTTCCAGGGCTTAATTTGATTTCTTGCTTTAGTTAGAACCAGTTGCATTTCAACAAGTCATTTCCCTTGCTGAGAGCTAAAGAATTGCAAGTTTACACACTGGAAAGTTCTTCCTTGTCAAAAGGTGGAAAGATATTGGTAGAGCTGCTCTAATTTACTAGAGGCCTTGCATTCCCATTCCTCTGGAAAGCTGTGGCATCCCGAGGGCATGATGGGCATCTTCATACATTGGCAACCATCCCCAGCACACAGAATAGTGTGGGTTGTGTGGATGAAAAGCCTTGGAAGTTTTCTTCTTTCAGTGAAGTATTTTCTTCTTCCTTTTCTGCATGCACATCACCAACGTCCTTAGGGTGGAAGTGAAAAATACCCACACAAGCCAGACTATGATGTCTGGTGGAATATGACAGCTGTGGAAGTGGTGTGGGATAGGACCTCTTAAATCCAGATTTTGCATGTGTGTGTGGCTTGGGAGAGGGAAGGAGGGACTGGACTCTGGTTTTATTAAACCCAACAAAAGTATTGCAGCATGGATCCAATGCTTCCAAGTGTTTCTCCCGAAGGAACATTTACAAATCCATCAAATGTACATGAATTATTCTGTGTTTCCTTACTCCTGTGGTAAAAGAAGGTTTTATACTTGCCTTTTTATAGTTTCTGGTCTTCAAAGACATTTATATCTGGTTTTCCCCTTTAAGGCAGCAAGTCCTCCATGCTGAATCCTTATAGAGGCCTTCAGCCCCCTGGGAATGGCTCTCACTCCCAAAATCCTGCTCCTGTGATTTCTTTAAGTGTTGACCTGGCCAAAAGCTGGGATTTCCCTTTTCTCTGCAGCCCCACAGACAAACTTTTAGCCTGAACTTCTTCCCAGGCCAAATCCTGTTTGGGTATTTCTTAGAAAACTCCTCCAGTACCAACCCATTCGTCTGCTCTAGACTTGAGATCCCAACTTTGTCTTCTCCTGAGCTGACACAGAAGGGAGTTGTGTGGCTGCTGGAAGGGTCAGTGCATTAATCTGAAGTTCTTCAGTGGAGTTTTGAGCCCCTTGTTTGTGGAGCTGGGTGGATATTGTGTTTTCTTTTTGGTGACTGAAGCAGAAAACAGTCAGGATAAAAGTGAACTATATGCAACTGAAAACTTATTTTTTTACACTTCTCAGGTACTTCAAAAACTCTTGGAAATGTGATTTTGAACCAACCATGGACATTGTACTTAAGTGACATCAAATTATTTATCTTGAGGCTATTTAATTCCTTTCTCTAGCCTGTTTTAATAGGAAAATGCTACTTTAAAAGGAAAAACAGAAGTTTAATTTAGAAGGTAAAAGAACACTGGCATTTTCAAAATGGATTCTTCCTTAAAAGGGCATCTAAATAAATAGATTGACTTTTTTACTTTCCAAATTTCACCTGCACTCACAAATAGTTTTGAATGGCATGATACTGCAATTTTCAGGGAACTTGCTATCTGGCAAGAAAAGAAATAATAGCTTAGTTTTCCCCACATGCTGTGACATCCCTTAATTCCTTAATTGCTTTAATATGAGCAGGTTTGGGTTGTGTTTATACTATTTTGTGTTAAAAATTCCACTATCGTACAAGTCTGCTGTAGCTGTTCCACTAGTGGGAAGTGGGTGAAGCAGGGAGGGAGCAGATGTGTGAAAAGCACCACATGCCCTGCTCAGAACCTGTCTTTGATGGTGGCATCTGTGGCAGGGTCTATCCCAAAGCTCTTGCAGGTGTGTCACTGGCAGTGCAGGGAAGGAGGCATTTAGGGACGTGGGTTAGTGGTGGACTTGGCAGTGCTGAGTTAATGGTTGGACTTGATCTTAGAAGTCTTCTCCAACCAAAATAATTCTGGGATTCCCAAAGTGAACAGAGAGAGATTCACAAAAAGAAAAGACAAACAAACAGAGAATCTGTTGATTAACCAGCTGTTCATAAAAACACAACTATGTTAATTTGTCAGGTGGGTTTTTCTAAAACAGCATCCTGAGAGAGACAGCCTTTAAGTCACAGGAATGTTGCTTTGGGCCATCCTTCTGCATGGGGGTGAGATGTTTGTGGAGCACTTTGGGTGGGGGCACAGGGGAATGCACTTGTGTGAGCATAACACATGGAGGAGCAGGAACAGGTGGAGAAACCAGCAGTGGGGTTTGGTACAGAGATTTATGTACCCTCCAAGGTGTGTATTTCAGGCAAACCTGAGACAAGGCCAGAGCAATCCAGTCTGTCAGCAGCTTCCCCTTGGAAGAACCTCATCCACAGCTTGCTGCTGGTCTCCTGTGATTGCTGGCCAAAGAGCAGTGGGCTGGCATGCTGAGATGACTGGGATCCCAGCATCCCTCCACAATTTCTTCCTCTCCCAATAATGTTATTCTAATTTTGAGATGTTAATTTAAAAGGTTGCCCAGAGAAGCTGTGGCTGCCCCGTCCCTGGAAGTGTTCAAAGCCAGGTTGGATGGGGCTTGGAGCAGCCTGGTCTGGTGGGAGGTGTCCCTGCCCATGCAGGGGGTTTGGAACTAGATGATACTTAAAGGTCCCTTCCAACCCGAACCTTCTTATGATTCTATTCTTTAAAAAAAATAATAAAATAGAACAAACACAGTTTGTACATGTCCTTGATGTAATGAAGCATCTTAAAAGCACCACAAAGCCTGTTCAATTGAATGAGAAAAAAATATGACCAAATTGTGAAAGTGGGAACTTCCCTCCACAAGCCCCAGGTCTCTGGTTTTATCCCTCTGATGACTGAATATTTAGATGCAACCAAGTATTTATTTCTGGTGCCAGTAGTTAGGACATGACTAGATATATTGGCTAATCAACTAGTTAAGATGATAAACTCATCCTCAGATTGTAGTGGCTCTAATGAATGAGCAAGAACCTCTGCTCTCCCTTCAGTGGAACTATACTGATTTTTCCAGGGAGTATTTTCAGTGTTTCAACTTGCTGGAAAATGTTTTGAGAATAGTTTGACCTTGTGTGTCCATAACTAGAAAGCCCTGATTTCAGCTAATGTGAAGTGACTTTTTGGCACCACAGGGATTATGGATGAGGTCTGGTAACACCAAGTTGAGCTCAAGAGTAAATGTAACAATTCCTTCCAAGCAAAACTCTGGTTGCATTTTGAAGGGGTTGCATTAGGTGTGTTGGGTCCAATTTTGCAGTAGATATAGAGAAGGGATGCTCCTTTGACTACACGACCCAGGAAGGTTGACTGTGAGGGGCAGAAATACTATTGGGAAATACTGATGGCATTTTATACTCTACTCATCAAGTTAATTAGGTGTGATCCTGGCTGTGTCTTTTCTGGTCAAAGGGTTTGGCGAGGTGTTGATTCAACATGGTACCAGCCTGTGTTTCTAGTGTAACATCTACCAACTATCAATATTTCTTGGCTCTGTGGTGCTGTTTTACAACCAAACCCTTTACATTTCCCATCTTGGGCTAGTATTTCAAGAGCTGAAACCATGAAGAAAGGGGGCAAAGAAGGGGGAAGGAGAGATGTGAACACCAGTGTTGCACAAGACATCTTGTTCATTCATCTATATTTATGATTCAGGCATGGGGTAGGAGTACTAAATTTAAAAAGGAAAGAGTTTGGGCTTTTAATAAGGCTCTTCACTTCTATCTGTTGTGCTCTAACCTTTGCATTACCCACTGCATGTTCCTCCCAGCGTTCTGGCTTTATGGTCTGCTGACTCACAGCCATGTATCTTCTTCATTACTTCAAAAAACCCTGGTTGCTTTAGAGCAACCTCTGTGTGTACAAAATGAATGTTATTTCCATTTGCTTTTATATTCTTTCCTATATAATACAAAACCACTGCTGGTTTTAGTTTAACACAGAGAGCCTCTTATAATGGTCCAAGCATCATCTACTTTATTAGTGCCTGCTTGATAAAGCTTCCACATTCTCCAGTGAGTTTGCTTCTGAGGATGCTAAGGCTTTACAATATGCACTGAGATGTTGATAAAATCTCATCAAAGCCTGCTAAAAGATCTCCTTTATCTATTTTGATTGGCTTGATTACATTGATTAATGAAACACTGGAGGATTTTATGTGATGGGATTAAACAACGCGATTAGTTTTAATAATATTTTCTAAAAAGGTAAGAACAAAAGGAAATGAAAAACACAGAGCAAAGTGTTCTGCACACAACATTCATGGTAAGTCATAATTCTTTGCTTTGCCCCGTGGAACAGTGGCATTTTACAGACTTCAGATGCAGGAATGTTCAGGAGGAAACAGAAGTTAATAAGTTAATACTGGGGTGAATCTTTGCAGTATTTTTGTACCAGTGCTAGAAGGAGTCTGAAGGCAGGTGATTGTTTTGCTCTATGGGCCACCTCCTAGTTCATCTTTGGTTGATTACAGGAGGAGGGAACTTCTGGACGAGAAGAAAACATGTATTATTTTAGTGGATTAAGTACCTTTAGGAACTTGCAGCAAAATCCTGCAGTTCTGGGAGAGCACATGGTAGCTCCCTGTCTGTGCCAAAGGGTCTATGTGCAAACTCCTCCACTGAAAGCTGTGGAATGGCAACAGCTTTACCACCTAAGGATTTGCCCCAGTAAAACTGATGTGTCTTTGGTCCAAGAAGAGACATTTATGGAAATCAGAAAATGAAAATGGGTATAGCAGTTTTCCCAACTACTGAAAGCTAATGGAAAGTAGGTTCACAACCGATGTAAGAAGAGCCAAAACAG
>NW_009952983.1:614380-620603 GCF_000747805.2 Chaetura pelagica | reverse complement strand
TGGCACGTCTCCTAGGACACTGTGCAGGGACCTCCATGCTTTCTGTGAGGATTTCCATCCCACATGGGCTTTGAGAAAGATACTGGAGTGTCCAACTTGAACATTCGCCTTCTAAACTGTGCCAGGGGAGGTTTAGGCTGGATAGTAGAATGGATTTCTTTACTGAAAGAGTTGCTGGACACAGGCTGCCCAGGGAGGTGGTGGAGTCACTATCCTTGGAAGTATTTAAAAGAAATGTAGTGCTGAGTGACATGCTTTAAGCACTGAACAGGTAGATTAGGTTATGGTTGGTGGATTTAGGTTATGGTTGGACTTGATGATCTTCAAGGTCCCTTCCAACCAGGGTGATTCTATGATTCTATGCTTCAGAGTCAAGGCTGCTGGATTGTGTTCCTGGGTCTGTCTTGGACTTTCTGGTCAGTCCTGAGCAAAGCCTTCAGACCTGGGCTCAGACACTCCCCCATGGGTGCCCAGACCTAAGATAAGCATAGCTGAGTGTTACCAAGAAGATGGGGAACAGTTCAGACCTATGTTATCCACAACTGCCAGTCCTCAGTTCCCAGTGCAATGAATGTGGAGAGGAAGTGACAATACGGAAAATATTCTTAGAGTGGCCTGTCTGAAACAGTCCCAAATTCCTCTGCATTCCTTGTGCTGGAACTCAAGAGTTGGTCTGAATTTCTTATCGTAATCTTGACCTTAAACACTGTTGTAGGTGCTTAGGTCAGCCCTAACTTTAGCATAGAAGGCCTAAATAGGGTTCCCTTTTTCTTTGCTCTTCATCTGCCTCAGCTTTGCAGTAGCTGATCTAATGCTCACATACCATTTGAGGGCTCAGTGATGTCCATTTACCATTCACAATTAATCCTGGAGATCTTGCAGGGCAGCAGCAACACAAACAGTGTCATTGCTGGAGATGGAGGTCTTACCAGCATTTTCTACACCTAGGATATCAATTCTAATTGCCATTTATTTTTCTTCTCATCTAGGTATATCTCTATATCTTGTTTACTGTCACTCTGCACTAAGCTGTTACTTCAAAGCATTTGCCTTGAATAATCTCAATCAGTAAACTGCAGAACAGCTTTGTTAAACACCCTGCCTCTTCCCTTACAGTGTCATTCCTGGGAAGAAAAGACAAGGAGAAGCTGTGCATTTTGAATCCAGATCTGATTTCAGAGATAGCAGGCAGCCAAGATATGTAGACTCAGGGTTTAGAGAGGTTTGGGACTACATTTTTTTTAAATTTGGGATCACCTTTGTTAAGAGGCAAGTCCTCAGTGCAGCAGTGCCTTTGGCAGAGCTTACTGCCTCTTGAGTAAACTTGTCTTTGCAACGTTGGGAACCTGGGATAAATGCTTGGGAAAATCCTTGATCTTTGCCCTGATTGCCTGGACCAAACCAGAAGCTTCTGGTACAATCATTTGTTCTGCTTCTTTCTGTCTGTGCTGGTTTGGTTTGGTGGGATTTTTGGTAGTGGACGAAGGGTCCCAGAGGTGGCTTCTGTAAGAAGCTGAGAAGCTCCCCCTGCTCCATAACCAGCCAAGGAACCATTGGAGGAACAATAGATGCCTCTGCCATTAACATGCCAAAGAACTGAGATAAAACCTGAAGAGGAGCATTTATGGCAGAAGAGCTGAGCTGGAGAGGCAGAGGGTGCTGGTGGTTGGTGAGGAAGAAGGAGAAGAAGGTACCTTAGCAGAAGTTTCCCTGCAGCCCATGGTGAGATGGCAGCTGTCCTCTGGCACTCTTGGAGGAACGTGGTAGAACATTCTCTGAAGGCACCAGGAGGGGTGAACTTGGCCAGTGGACTTGGATTTTGTGGCCAGTGGACTCAGATTTGCTGCCAGTGGACTCAGATTATGCAGCTTTGGAAGCCCCCGGTGCCAGGGGAGTTTGTTCCTGAAGCACCTGTGTGCAGTGTCCACTGGCCAGAAAAAAAGACTTAGATTCTCCCTTCACTTCTTGCTACAGGTCTGGGGAAAAAAGGAACGGGATTCAGGTAGAGAATGGATGCTCTGAAGAGGTTCCCACCCCACAACTAAGTCACCATCCCTACCTGCACATCAGCCTTCTCCACACTATAGCTCCTACAACTTGCTTATACTCATGCCAGATGCTCCTACCTGTGTGAGCCTCTTTGGGTTTGCTGTCACCTTGACTACACTGATTATTCACAGAAAAGGGTGAATTCAGACCCAAGTAGGCAGACACCAAAACCACCAAACTTAAGTAGGAGGGTGAAAATGATGAAATGATGTGGTTCTTTTTTGTTGTGACTGTTTTCCCAAGAGCAAAAGTTCACTCAGCATCTGAAAATTTGCATCTGTGCTTGTGAAATGCCACTTGCAGACAGCTAGAACAGGCTGAGGTCAGACCCTAGAAGTGCCACCCCTTTAGGGCTGTCAAGGGAGTAAAACAGTCACCCCTCCCCAAGGCTCTGCCATGGAGCAAATGCATGAACTAACAAAACTAAATCACATTCTTTCTAATAAAATACCCGATTCCCTGTTTGTTCTAAGAAGAAACAGAGGTTGGATCAAGGAAAACAAGACTACAGGAAAACAGGACTACATCAGACCACAAGGTTCTTGGCTAGAAGTCTGCTAATGTGCTTGAATAATCCTGGCAGCAGTAAAACTGAGCCAGGCAGAGAGGGTATCTCTTCCCCTGGTTTACAGTGACAGGATTTGGGGAGACAAAGAAGGAGCCAAATTAGCTCTGAAAAACTTCCCTTCACACAAGTATTGCTAACATCCCATCTTGAGGCCTGATAGAGATATTTTTCATGTTTCTGCTCAGTTTATTTGTTTGTTTGGAAAAGCAGACATGGTAATTCATTGGCAAATAATCAAAGCAGAGAGGGGACTTAACCTGCCTGGGAGACTTCATGGGGATTCCTGTCTGGGAGAGCTATTTCCCCTCCTTCCATGTATCTGTGCTCCACATTTTCCTCACCACACCAAATTCCTTTTATCCAGGCAGATTAACATGGACTCTCAGATTGATAATTGGCACATATAGATATGAACTCCCTCTGTCTTTTCCCCCAAAAAACCCAATCCCCATGTCTTCCCCACCACCTCCCAACCCCTGCATTGTTTCAACCTCTTGCTCAAACAGACTGCAACCCCTCCACCAAAGTTTGCATGAATAACATCACAATCTTTGGAACAAATCCAGAGTCAGTTTGAAGATAATAGGAACATTGAGTACTAAATAACAGACTGACAGAAGACATGACACCATGCTGGCAGAAGACATGTGTGCATGACTTTTATAGTAACCAGGGCACTCATTGCTTGGTAGTCAGTGGACAGAAAAGTAAACCATCAGGAAAAAAAAAAAAAGGCAATATAAAAGATTTCATGATGTTTGCTGGGGAAGATTGTGTGTATTACAGGAGAGAGTTTGTGTTCTTTGCAAATGGGCCTCTGTACAAGGAAGCTGGAGCTGAATCTCCTGGGTATTTGATGCTGAAGAGTCACCTATAGATTCTTGGTATAAATATTTGATATTAATTTCTACTAAAAGCATCAGCTCTGAAAGGTAACATTGTTGGTGTGTAAAGGCAATTGATTGGTTTCAGAGTCATGACATCATGGAAAGAGAACAAGACCATCTCCATCTCTTAAACTGATTTAAAATATCTTTTTTTTTCTTCCCTAATTGCTAGGTTTCAATCTATAGTCTGTGTGCTTCTGCATGACCCACTTCAGGGACACAGATAAATATCTGAGCTGTGTTTCCACGTGTTAACCCAACTGAAATTTCAAGTTAAATTAATTGCCCTGGAGTTAAAAAACCCCAAAACTTACCCATAATATTTCCAGCAATTTGTATCTTCACACAGAACCCCTCAAGAGGAACAGAAGACTATAGAGCAAGCCCTTTCTAAAGCTGATGTATTTTAGATGCCTTCATCCAGCCCTCAGGCTAAGGAATTCAGCTGGAGGCTGTGGTAGGTCAGAGCTTGAGGCCACGTTCTTGAATTATGGCCTGATTCAGTGACTGCCTAATGCTGTGCCTTTGTAGGTAGAAGTTACAGAAGGGGGAAAAAAAAAAAAAGAAGGGAAAAAATCTGAAAGTGATGATCTCTCTGTCCTTCTTCTACAGGAAGTGTCCTAGCACTGTGGCCAGGTTTGAAGCTGATCTAACTTGGGCATGAGTAAGGACAAGAACACTTGTCATCTTCCTAGACCCAGCCTAAACCAAGTAAAGGGACTTATTTTTAAACACCCTCAACTCCAAAATTCTGTATCCTCCTTTGGAAGAGGTGTTTTGTGTTGTCAACAAGCTTATGATGCCAATTTGGTAGAGATGGAGAGGGTCACACAAAAGGATCATGCCCCTCTGAGCATCCCTTTGCTGAAGGCTTGGAGATGAGGGGGCTGACTAGTGAGCACTCTTCATCATCTTGTAGAACACCTTCATCTTTTATTGCTTGTGCAGGATCAGGCACTTTCACTTCAACAGGAGATTACTTCTGTTTGAAGCTTTAATGACCCAGTGGAATGCTTAGATAGAAAAAGGGCACAGAAGGCAAAGCATAGAGGAATTACATGATATATTACATATGCATGCAACAGAATGAACCTAGCACAAGCCCCATGTTAGCTGGGAACATCTGCTCCACTTCATGAGAGCACTTTCCTTTATTTTTTTTTGCTGTTTCCTAGTGGTATCAGTGGGTTTTGTGCACAACTGTCTGGAAGAGGAAGGAATTCTGCTGCCTTTTCTTCAGCAAACCCCCCAGTCAGTAACAAAGGCTCCGATGACAAGTCAAGAAATGTCTCCATTCAGGTGATTGCTTATGCATTAGGGAGGTTTTGATTCAAATGAGGCAAATCTAAGATTAAACTCCCATCAAAGAGTAAATGTCCCCTTTACCTTTCATGTATAGGAGCTTGAAAGAGCCTACACCACAATAAATTGCATTACAGAAGCTCCCACTGACACAACCATATGTTAGCAGCCTCTGTTTTGAAGGGCTGTAAGAATTTGCTGGGGGTTGAAATTTGGCAGGCCCTGCTCAGCAGTTAGGTTTTAGAACAGAGCTACAAATGCACACTGATTCCTCACAAGTCACCTCCAAAAGTGAAGAGGGGGGCAAAGCTGAAGCTTGGTTGAATTTCAGTTTGGTGCTTACACATCTAAGAGCTGCCACCAAGGTGGCAAAAAGAAAAGATGTGTATGTGGTGGTAACAACCAGCCTGAGCATCCCTCCCCTGGAGGAAAATGTGAAAAAAATCAGCTGCAAAGCCCAAGGAGGGAAAAAATCTGCCTTCTGGCACTGTGGCCTCAGCAGGTTGCAGCTCCTGAGGCTGTGGGAAGACAATGACCCGAGGTATTCAGGAACATGATCAGCTTGCAATGAGAGCCCCCAGGAAAAGGGGAGGGTGAGGTGGGGGGGTGTGTGTGTGTGAAGAGGGAAAGGTTGAAAGTTGAGGAGCAGACAGTGGGGTTTTCATTGTAAGCCCTGAGTCATGCTGCCTTCACCATCCCATTTCTTGGCTGGGAGGAAAATGGAAAGACTTCCTATGAGGAACAGGTCCCCCTGCTGCACTGCTGTGCTGGTGGGGAAGGAGGGACAGGGCAGAAGTTTGTAATTAATTAAATTCTATAAAGCTCCTCAAATAGAGAGAGAGGAGAGAGGAGTTTTTGGTGTCTTTATGCTTGTTAAGGTTTTCAGTGCTTGTTTTGGTGAGTGGGCTGTTGCTGATTTGACACGAGGAGAGATCAGCCCTTCCACAGAAGGAGCTGGAGGCAATGCAAGTTCACACCTGGGGATCTGTGCCTTTCTTTAATCCAACTGGGTGCTCTTAAGAAATCATGGAAGATGGGGTTTGAAGGGAGGTCAGGGTGTCTGGTTCACCCAGCTGCTGCTGAGTTTTTAACCTAACCAGTGCTACTCCAGGTATTGGTGAATGTCTGGCAGGAAGGCTTTTTTCTTGACACCCTTCTGAAGACACCTGTCATTGGCAGTGAAAAGTTCTTTATGGGAACCAGCCAATTTGACAGATTTCTTCTGTAGGTTGCGTGAGTGACTTTTCAAGGTGGGTGAACCTCAGACGGTTCCAATCACTGCCTGGGATTAGAGGAGGAATCACCATTAGGGCTGGCAACCAGATCTGTCCTGCCTGCCTGGATTGACTGAGGTCATATGTCTATCCAAACACCTCTTGTATGAGATCAGGAGACTCTCTTTCATGGTCTCATTCCT
>NW_009952983.1:596952-614316 GCF_000747805.2 Chaetura pelagica | reverse complement strand
ATTCCTGCTTTAGGCCCTCAAAATCTGGCTGCTTTGTGCCATTTGGACCTTACTGGTTAGAGTTACTTTCCCAAGTAACAAGTGATAGGACAAGAGGAAATGGGCTCAAGTTGTGCCAGGGGAGGTTTAGGTTGGATCTTGGGAACAATTTCTTCCCCAAAGGGCTGTCAGGCCCTGGCCCAGGCTGCCCAGGGCAGGGCTGGAGTCCCCATCCCTGGAGGGGTTTCAAAGCCATGTAGATGTGGTGCTGAGGTACATGGGGCAGTGGTGGCCTTGGCAGGGCTGGGGGAGTGGTTGGACTTGATGATCTTAAAAGTCTTTCCCAACCAAAATGATTCTAGGATTCTATTATTCTAAGAATCAAAATTTAACACCCCACATGGCTCTTCAGGTATGTAACCAAGATTTCTGCATGCAGGGGCCCAATAGTCCACATCAAATCAGGAACTGGAGAGAGGTCTCTAAAATGTGTTTCATGCCCTGGTTAGGCTGAATTATCCAGTGGACATTCTCCTTCCTTTCTGCTGACTTCCCAGAGGATGCAGTGAGACACTTGCATGTCCTCCTTGGGTAACTGAAAATGGGTTGGCTGGGTTGAAGTGTGAACAAATTGCCTGAATCCATGCAGGAAGGCTGTACACAGACATGAGCTGAACCTTTTCTGGTTGCCTTTACCCCAAAACCAGCCTTTCTCTCCCAAGCAGTCTCCCGAGTCACTTCACAGGGAGGAACTAATGTGTTGTAGGAAAAGTAAAGAAATCAGATAGCAAGAGTTCCACTTGACCAAAAGGTGAAAGCCTCTGTGATTAAAATGCTTTGTTATTTGAAGATCAGGGAATGTCACATAACCATTATATATAAAAGGCAAAGTTTCTGTGTGCTTTGGCTGCTGAAGAGCATCACTAACTCTGTCCTTGGGGGTCCCAGAGGAATCTGCCTTCCTGAAGCAGTTCCCACGTCCTGCAGGCTGCATGGCTGGCAAGCAAGGAGGCACTTGCATCTGGAGAGATTAAACACATTTCTCCCTTCCAGCTCCATGTATGCCATGTTGTACTTCTTGCAATGCTGCTCTTCAAGTGCACTTGTGCTTTTTTTTCTCTTCTTATTCTCTGTAAATTAAAAAGGCAACCCTGAAATTGATATATTGACTTGCAACTAGGTGACCTATGAGGTCCCGTCCAACCCAAACAATTCTATGGTTCTATGAATTTATAATGCAACTTTTTCTTCTGGAAATGCCCTGCTGCTTGACAAGTGGGTGACTAGTGGATGGGGCAATAAAATGAGCTCAATAAAACTGACAGTGTCTTGACTTTGGACTGTGCTGAGCAGAGATCGAAATGGCTCTGAGTCACTGGTTGCTGGGATACACCTGTGAGACACAAATAATGGGATCACAAACTGGTTGGGGTGGGAAGGGACCTTAAAGATCATCTAGTTTAAATTCTCTGCAATGGGCAGGGACACCTCCCACTAGACCAGGTTGCTCCAAGCCCCATCCAGCCTGGATTTGAACATTTCCACCTAACTAAATGCCAACAAAAAGTTGGAATGATACACTTGAGTACTACTGCTGTCTTTCCAGATCAGGGAAATAACAGGATGGGATATCAGTGACTTAATTAAATGTTTCATTTATTTGACAGTTTGCAAATAACATTGTTACAAGTGGATCATGCTGCTTTGGACTTCAGGCAATGTTAGATTTGGCTTTAAATGATGAAGTCCAGCACATTGATGGAGTGAGAATGAGGGAAGGTCAGGAAGGTAGTTTTCAGTTAGAATAAATACCTTGAAGTTCACATAATTCATAATCCTGGTCCCCAAATCCTGCTTGGACTAGGAATGTATTGTAATAATAGTACTGACCTGAAATAAACTGTTGGAATTAGCTGCTTTTTTCAAGTGTGCCAGACAGAGCTGGAAATGCAGGCAGGATGAGGTCTGAGATCCCAACAGAACACCCTCTCTCTGCTTCTATCCCACAACACACCCTGGGATGTCTTCTTTTAATGATAAAATGCTTCTTTTTCAATTCTACATGCATTTCTTCTCCAATGGATTCTTGAAATTGAACTTAATCTTCTGCTGTGAAGAAGATATCAGAAGGGTCAAAGGGAAGAAGAGAAAAATTATATTTTCACATGTATTGTTGGGGTTTTTTTGGCTGTGAATAAACACGTACAAAGCTTTACAGCCTGGACAGAATAGAGCTGTGGGGAGATGCTGAACTCTTCTCCTTTCTCTCTGCATTCCCACCCCATGCCTTCTTTTTCTTTCTGCTTAGTGGGAAGAGATGCAAAAAGAGGAATTTGTCCTTTGCATGTTGTTTTGAGAGTCGAAGGAGTGTCTTGACTCGCTCATGAAATGATGAATTATAGATTCATTGAGCAATAGGGCTGGAAGAGACCTCAGAGACCTCCAGGGCTGGAAATTGCACCATCTCACCAGATAATCTGTTCCAGCTTGTCACCATCCATCTGTTAAGCAGAGGATCAGAGCATCAGCTTTTGCCTTGGGTCTTCAGTCCAAGATGGGTTAGGGCTGCTCTCCACTGAACAGGAGGTGGGTGAACTTGCTCTGCTCCTTGCACACAGTTGTATTTTGGCACTTGGGCAGTGCAGAGACTCCTGGCCAGGACTCTTAGCATCCACAACCTTCATAACAGCATATAGAAAGTGTGTTTGAAGGCTCTCCTCCTTTCCACAGTGCCCAGGAGATACAGATGGGCTGCTTCAGTTGTCTGAGATGGTGCTGAAGACAGGACAGGGAATCCTAAAAAACGTGTCCCACGTGCTCTGTCACCTGGTGGGGCAGAAGTTGAGTTGGGTTGAGTTAAGCTGGGTCACTTGCAAGGCTGAAGTTGTGGTCACTGGTCAGTGCTTCTTATGCTCTTGTTGTACCTCTCCACCAGGTCCAAAGGGTGCACAGCTTGGGTCAGATATCCAACTCCTGTTTGTGAGGAGAGAAAGTATTTGCACCGACCTGACCATAACAGCAGCTCCACAATGGGAATTGTTTAGAACTCCCCAAAAAAAGACTTTTCCAGAAAATATAATTTATTTTCCCTTATCCTCTCCTCTCCCAAGACACACAACACTAATTCAACACACAACCCCCAGAACATGCCAGGCACACCACAGACACCTACTCCTGGCACAGATTGCACACTATTTATGCATCACACACACATGTTATTTAATGTACTTTCCATTTTTTTTAAGAGCAGCTGAAGGATCTTTTACTAACACAAATCTTATTTTCACATGTGGCTCAGTATAATGAATTTTCCAAAGATTTCCACACCTACTCTAAATGAAATTATATCTTGAGGAAAGTATAGCTAGATTGTCAATTTTGAACCGTGTTGAATTTCCTGCCTTCTCTGTTTTAATCTAAATTGCTCTCTTCAATGTATTTTATATTAGAATTTGGAAACAGATACAGTTATTTTATTTTTATTTGGTTTTTAATATTTGGTGGGTTTTTTTACACACTGGGTTGAATGCACATATATTATTATGGCTCTCCTTTTGGCATTTACAAAGGAAATGTACACTCTGACAATATCATGTGCACCAAATCAATGAAATATCCTGTGTTTTCTATTCATTAAGCCCCTAAAGCACTATGTGCAAATTCCCTCGCTTTAATTACACACCTCAGGGATGTGCAGGCCAAAAAGGAGGCAGTCAGACAAAAAAGCCTGGTCTGTGCCAGAAGAAAAAAAAAAAAACGACCAACAAACCCACAAAACTGGTAAACATTTATTTTCAGCAGGGAAATCTGCTATTAATTCATATAGTGACTTTCCCCAACTGAAATAATGAGGAAAGCCAAGTCAACCAAATGTTCACAGTAAGCAAACATGAGCAGTAGGAAATCAGCCCATCTTGTATTTACATGTTTGTTCCATCAGCCTTTGAAGAACATTTGCATGAGATTATTATTATTATTATTATTATTATTATTATTATTATTATTATTATTATTATTATTATTATTATTATTTTTATTATTATATCATCATCATCATCATTACTGCTACTATTATTATTAATTATTTAATGTATTTAGTGTCAACATTTACTCCTGCTCCTCCGGAGGGGAGACTCGTGGGCAAGGAAAGGCTCCAACTCTCTTGTACAGACACTTGGATTCAGAGTGTCCCAGCTGGAAAAGGGGGAGGTTTAAATTGCTGAAATATATACAGTGACTCCAAGGAACCACGAAGTCTGCATGTGCCCCTCTGAGCTGCAGGAAGGTCATGGGCTGGGCTGGTGGCTTCTGGGGTGCAAGACTTTTCTCCTTAGTTGTTGGGGATGCTTGTGCTCTCAAACGTATCCTCTGCTGCTGCTGTGAGGATTGTCCAGCAACACTTATGGGGGTTCTTGGGCAAAGACTAAGCCCAGACTTCATTGACACTACAAAATGGGCCAATATCTGAGTTATGGAGGCAAAGTGCTGTACCCCATGAGAGAATCACACCCAGAATCACTCAGAATCACACTTAATCAGTTCATTACTACTAAGCAGTGAGTCCCCTGGAGTTTTACAATGGATTTGTACAATGGTCACAGCTTACTATAAAAAAAGGGAATAAAATTCATTATTACTTGGACTATCACTTTCCTAAGGCAGGGAATGTCTTTGCATTATTTGGGAATGATAACAAAATGGTTTCCTGACCTCAGGCCCTCCTGGAAACACCTAAATACACCAGGACATTTTGAAGAGCATTTTGTAATATTGTGTTCAGGCTATGAAGAAATCCCCTGGATAGGAAGGGAAGCCAGCTGTGTCTTCATTTTAAATTGCACTGATCTTGGCATGTTTTGGTTTATCAGTGGTCTGTGCTGTGGATGGATCTCTGGGTGCTCTGCACCTGGGGCAGCAGCACTGGAGGGGTTGCAGGCTGATGTGGCCTTTTATCCAGAGCAGGATGGACAGGATTGGCACCCAAGAGTTTTGTTCATAAAGGGAGAGTCTTCAAAAATTTTCAGGACCTGTAATCAGTAACTTGAAAGATATAAAAAGCAACTTAGGCTCATTTCTTCATTTGTTTTTAGCTGGATGGGTGGGCTCGTCCAATGGAGCTGGTGATGGGAGAAGATCCATGCAAGTTCTGCAAAAACCAGGAATATCAGAGAATATTCTGGGAGCTGTAGTTGTAAAGCCCCAGTGTCAGGTATCTGTAGTTTAAGAAACAGAGTCAAAATCTCTTGCAAACACTAAAGCAGAGTAAGTTTAACTGAGGCTGATGGTAAACAAATCTCTTTATGGCTTAGTGCCTGTGAAGACCCTGAGTATCAATGTCATTCCACTGAAGCAGAACATTTTAAACTGAAATTGTGGGATTTAAATGAAAATAATCAGAAAAGGAAAACATGGATCTGGGCAGAGAAGCAGCTTGGTAATGGTGTCTCTGGGCTGCAACTTCCTCGTGCTGAGGTTTGAGATGATAACAGGCTTTTTCTGATGTTACTGGGAGGTTTTATCCCTTAACCCCAGTAAGTATAAGCAAGCATCACTCCTTAAGCATTTACTTTTCAGAATTAACATTAGCATCTATCTACTAAAGCCCTCCCTAAATAAATTTTTAGCAGAGACAACATTTTTTTGTTAGAGATGAATAAATGAATAAAATGTATGCGCGATCTCCCTCTTTTTTCCTATTCCATACGAAGAAGCAATGCCCTATTAATTTTGACAGACAACTTGGCATTAGCCACTTTAAAATCCAACATGGGATGAAGTTATGCATTACTAGTCTTTCTACATTTTTGTCAAGAGATGAGCGTTTTGCCAGATTTTTTAATAATACGCCAAGAGCTTTGTCAGTCAGTTTGTTTAGCTCTGCGTGGTTATGCCAGTGTTTTCCAGCTCTCCTGCTGTGTGTGCCACTGCCCTTCACTGCTTTTCTAGCTCCTCCCCTGCAATTAGACAAAGTCAACACAGCAGACAGGCTGAGCAGCCCCCAGGTACCTGCAGCTATCAACAGTCCAGATTCCCAGTCCCAGACGAACAAGCTTTGCTTATTCACCGCATCACTACCTCCATTAGGACTTTTTATTATATCTCAGCTATTTATCACAAACACAACAGATGGAATGGATAAGGCTAAACACGTTTCAGTCCTCACCTAAGAAGAAGAAAGAGGGGTTGGGGGGGGGAGGAGAGGAAATTATCCAGAAAGAAATAGGAGCAAATGCATAAGGCAGCTTGCAACCAGGAACCAGTTACCATGCCTACTGAAGCCTGTTCTAAAGAATGTGTTGGCTGACACACAGAACTCAATGAAAAGATGAAAAAAATGTGCAGGCAATACTAGTTTGGCAGGGATGGTGGGGAATCTGAGACAGAGCTGTTGGTATGGAAGGATCTCACTGCATGCAATTTGCAAACATGCCAATTCAATGGCATGTGATAGACACTAGATGGAATTTAAAGGTCTAAGGGTCTTTGAGAGCTGGAATTGCACACGAAAACTGTGGGTATTAAAAATAGCAATCCTTTTCACCAAACCTGGTGCCTCAGATTTGAATTCAGCACTGCTGAGAGAAAGCCCTGCCATCTCTTCTAGGCACATTTGAAAAAAATTGCCTGGATGCACCTTAATTCTGCCATATCTTGACAACCCAGTAAACAGGCTGCACTGGTGCTGCTGAGTTTCCAAAGAAATTCCCATGGCTTCCTTTGTGTGTGTGCGTGTGTGTTGAAAGGGAACTGGCTGCATAACAGGACTTAGACTCTAACTTCAGGCACTTAACTTCCATGGGATTTCCGAATTTTTCTTGGTGTGTGTGTGGGGGGGGATAGGGAGGCTGGGGAAGGGAGGAGAAGAATTACAAGAAGGTTGAATTTTTGAGAGAGGCTGTGCAGATGGTTGGGTCCAAGTGCTTCCCTACAAACCCAGCCCTCCCCCTAAATAAAAATCTTCACAAGTTCCCACGTGCTGTCTGTAAAACTCCTTTCTGTTTTGACCACACTTCTCTTAGTTTATTATTAAATATAGATATATTTATTATTATTTTATGCCAGGCGATAAAGATTTGAAAAGTTGGGGAACTTGATTGAGACCTTGGAAAATATTTCCGTGGAAAGGGAGCAGACAACTCATTTCTCAGTGTCTACATGGTGGCTTTTTTCAGTCCAGCCAAGTTGTTGGCTTGGTCTCAGGCCAAGTCCCAATTTCACAGTTTGGGTTTAGCAGCAATCTTTTTGAGAGTCATAGTGGTTGCAGTGCTCTGGGTCAGTCTGTTCCTCAGTAAGAGCCACGCTGCTATTTTGGTTTGTGCTGAACCTGAATTTGAGAAGCCACTTTTTCTTGGCTCTGACTTGGTCCATGCTCATCTGTATCAAAATCTAAGGGCAGGTCTTCATCTGGTGTGGACTGGTGATCCTGCTTGACACAAAGCACTGACACCACTACACATCAGCTCCATTTGCATCATGTGGTGGGGTGAATTGATGTGTCTCCTAGTAGGAATCCACTGCATCCTCACTCAGACCCCTGCCATCTTCATCAACACCCACCACCACCAGGCACCACATCAGTCAAAACTGACAGGGTCCAAATTGAAAAGAGCTGGCACAGCATTTTATAGCTGGTGAGAAGATGCACAGGTGTGAGAGCACTGAAAAGTTGATGAACTGGGTTTTTAGAGCTTTCTTCTCAAGCATCTGTGCTCAGCTGTGATCAGAGACAGTGGCCTCCTCTCTTATCTGAAGGTTTCTGCAGTCCCCTCTGCACAATGACCCACTTTCCATAGGACAATGAGTGTCCCCAGGGCATTCTCACTTTGTCTGCAATTAGGAGACTCTGAGGGTGTCATTGTTCAGGCTGAGAAGGAAAGCAAAGCCAGGTCCTCATGCTTCCTAACACCAAGATGTTCAGTTTATCTAAGCATCATGCTTCCACCTTTTGAACCTAAATTTACAAACCTCTATCTGCTTTTTATGGTTATAAAAAGGATGCATGGTTCTCTGAGTCCAGATGGGAGATGGTGCCTCCTGCAGCCCAGAGGAGGGTCTTGAGCCTCTTCTAATCAGCAGGTAGCCCTTCTGACCAACCCTGACAACTCTCCATGTAATCATAGAACCATTTAGGTTGGAAAAGATCTTAGAGATCACCAAGTCCAAACATTAACCTAACACTGCCCAATCCATCACTAAACCATGCCCATGCACCAGGATGGCTGTTTTGGATCTAATTTCACTCTTCCTGTGCTATAGGCAGCCAAAATACCTCATCTGGGCAGCAAATGCCATTGGATGGTTGTGTTTTGAAATGGTAGGCATAGATGCATCTATTTTTTGGAAGGACTGCATCTTTCTATGGTTCTAGACCTAATGGGATCAAATTGTCTTCTGTCTCTCCTGGATGAGGAGAAGAGAGGTTGTCTGTGTGCCATTCATGACTGCAACTCCAGTGTGTTGAGAGGTCTTTTGGAAGAGAGTCAATATGCCTGTGCTAGTGTGGTGTTACCCAATGGGAGAGAGAGGCTCTGTGGTGTCCAGGTAGGTGGGGAGTCACAGATTTCAAGGCCAGAGGGCCAGCTGTGCTTGTCTCATCTGCCTTGCTGTTTGATGCTACCCAGAGAATGTCTGTGAATCAATGTGTTTGGATTTGAGGGCCTCACTTAGAAAAATACCCAGTCTTGAACTGGAAATCTCCAGCAGTGGAGACTCCACTGCAGCACTTGGCCATTTACTCTGGTCATTAATTACTTCCCAGTTTCCTCTTTAGGTCAATGGACCGTTTCCACCCCAGACCCTAAACCTGGGAGTGCCTGTTGGCCTGATGCCTCTGAGGGCCTTGAGCTATTTAAAAGGAAATTTAGATGAGATAAATAAGGTTTAAAGAGTTAAACTTCAGTTTTCAGGTACTTGATCCCATTATTCATCTTCCACTCAGGGGCCTGATGGTCCCACTTCTTTCTGTCATCTCCAATACCACATAGTCAAGGAGCTTCTAATGATGAGTGATATAAAAGCCATTCATGCAGGTTTATTAAATGGTCTGTGGATGTAGTCTGGCCATCTCCTCCATTGGTGGGGTTAGCAGGCATGAAGCTGGCTTGGGTGGGTCTGCACACCCACAGGTTAGCCATGGCATACCTTCATCATTGGTCTTTCTGTTGATGAGAATTCTAAGATGTGACAAACCTTAACACCTGAAGAAGAGGGGCAGCTGGGTGGTCAAGGGTCTGGTCAAACATTCCAGTGTGCTGAGAGGTCTGTGGGTTTGGTACCTCCAGGTGGAGAGCAGTGACCTGGCACAGCCCTTTACAATGTGTGGTTATTGGAGTGTCTTGGCTTCTCTGGCTTATTAATTCTTCCCTCACAGCTCACTGTTAGGCAGAAATTGCTTTCTTTTTTACAGATGGGGAATTCCCACCAGGGATGTTAGTCTGTATGGCCACTGTCTAATTTAAGGCACCTAATTCAGGCCCCAAATATAGTTATCGGGTAGAAGCAGAGAATTTCAGAGCACCTGAGGGAGTCCTTCTCCCAGTTGCTAAGTAGCATCATAGGTTGATGTCTTAGGGACCAAAAAAAAAGGACAAACCTTCCCCAGAAATAGCTGACTTTTCCAAGGCCACAGGGGACAGTACTAGCACCAGCTAGACTGAAATCCATGTTGGTTTTGTGGCCTGAAAGCTATGGATCCTTCTTCCTTTGGATTTATTTTCTGCTACTTCCCAGAGCTTCTCTTGTGATTTGAATCAGGCATTTTTCTTAGCAGGGGTGTCTCCTTTGAAATACAATACAGCTCTTGCAGTGAAAGATAGTCAATGTGGATTTGCCAAAACCAGACAATTTCAAAATGGTGGGATAATTTTTAAAGGCAAATACTGTAATTTGGATATGATATTGCCAAATAATTTCACCAGAAACAAATTATCTATAAACACTGTGAAAAAGGGAGATTGTTCAGCTTGGAGGCCTCCAGGGGTTTGTCCTTGTTTTGACTCAGTGGAAGAGAGAGTGGTTGTGGGTGACACCAGCCTGGGGAGGCACCAGGGCTACACCAAAGCAGAGGATCAGAACTGAAAAGGTCTTGGTGAATTTAACTTGGAGCAGGGAGCAATGAAGGGAGAGATGACAGCACCTGTCAAACATGGACAAAGCTGTTGCGATGGGGGTGACTCTGTTCTCAGTGTCCAAGGGGTCTGGGTGAGAAGGAAAAGGTATCAGGTGCAGCCCTGAGGTTCATCTTAGAGGTTAAGACATGTTTCCCACGAGCAATGCAACACTGAAACAAACTGCCTGGAGGAGCTGTGAAGGCTTTCAGCTGCATGTTAGGCAAACAGCAACCTGAAAAATCCAGATGACCATGCCCTGGGGGAGAGAAATGGACTAGGTGGCTTCTTGATGTCCCTTCCAGCTTTATTTTTGCTTCTTTTTATTGTTTATTGCAAAATAGTATTTTTTTTTAATGCATCTGAACAGAAACCTACTTCATCCATCCCTTACGGTGCATTTGCCAGTATTACTAAGGGAAAATAAACATACCTCTTAAAATTCAGCCTATTGTGCTTAAATGCTGCAAAATTTAATGCCCTGAGATGTCAGGAATTGTCTGTCAGTGTCTGGGAGCAGGGGAAGGAGGATGTTGCATGGCATCTCTCTGCCCCTAGGCACAGTAGTTGGAGGTTGCAGGGCTTTATCTCCTTTCTGGTCCACTTCTTGGCTAGCTGTAAAGCTTTAGACACAGTCAGGTGAAGCCTGGCTCTATTTCAATCACAAAGTTTTGACATGAGAAGGAAGACTTTTCAAGTGTATTACTAATGGAATAAAATCACAGAACGGTTCAGAACGGACCCAAAGCCACTGGCATTTTAAAGAGTGTGTGGGGGGAAAAAACATACATGCTTTGGGGAAGGAAGGGTGTCAAGGGGGCATCTTGAGTTAATTTCAGATTTATTTTTAAGACTACCCTGGGTAGAAACACTCCTTTGTCAGGAAATGGTACTAAAATTAACCTGCAACCACACCAGCAGATGTAAAATGGGAGCCAATGTATAATACATCACTGTCTTGGACATTAGTTCTGAAACCGCCAACGATCACACTCCACTTCAAAGAGACCCTCTACCAGAGGCTTGGCTGGGAAGATAAAGCCCTGGCTATTTACCTTCTGACCTTGGTTCAAGACTAAATTGAGAATCTAAATGAAAGTAGTTTGGTGGTCTCAGCTCAATCCCTGGTAGACAGTTGTCGGTATCACAAAAGCACCATCCCTAGTTTAACACAATTTGGCACGGCCGGTCTTCTCTGTTCAGCAGAGACCCTGGGCTAAATGAACACAGAGACTAAATTACATCTCCTCTGCCATCGGAGGGATGGCAGTCTTCAAAATGGGGCCTTAGAATAGCAGCCTGTGTGGACCCTCTCCAAACTGGCTTCTGGATAAAGAAATCTGCTTTCAGAGCTGCCACTTTCAAGCCTCTTGCTTAAGCCAAGAATGAAAATAAAAGCAAATCACAACACAGGCTTTTTAGGAACTCAGAACAAGGATGACGATCTTGGAGAGATTAAAATGCGTGTTCTAAACAGTTGCTGAAATAGCTGAAATTCTACAGATTATTTTCTCTTATGAAAGCATCTCATGAGCCGTAACTATAATTGCAGTAATTAAATGTATTATTGTTATTATTACTTATTAGAAATTCTGAAAGGAGACATACTGCATTTGATAAACATACCTATTCATAATTGTCCCTGTCTAATCGATCAAATAGATTTAGTGCCTGATACTGCAAACAGCTATAGTCATATTTAAAGAGGAGTTATGGAAATATTTACATTCAAACATACCTGTAAATATTGTCAGGACATGATTATCCAGTGTATGATAAGATAGGATAGATACAGTGACACAGGTAGCATGATGTAAATATAAAAATCACAGCCTGCATGTCAGCTGTGTGTTAAGAAAGAGGCAGAAGCTCTAAGTGGAAGCCCCACAAATCAATAACGAGGTCATTACAACAAAGCAGAATGAAGCCTGAAAACAATGCAGGAAAACAATGCCATTTACTCCGTTATATTCTAATTGTGAAACGTCTTTCCAGCCAGCCGAGAGGACAGATGGTGTAGCAGTTTCCATGTTAGCCTCTGACTCCTGCTCACTTTCTGGCTCTTCTTTAGTCTTTATGGCTGGCTTTGGTCACGTTGCTTGGGCTGGATCTTAGTGTTTTTCAGTGCTTGGGGGCAGTAAAAATTAGTAATAGTCTGTGTTGCTCTTAAGGAGTCTGGGTGAATATGGGAATTAGGGTGACAAACTTCATTATAAATGCTCTTTATGCCTGTCAGCCTCAAAAACCTTTATAAACCTTTAGAAATGTTTCACTTCCATCTTATGGTGCTTCTGGAAAGCCAAAGGCATCACCACACACACACACACACACGTGACACTTGGGGAAACTGAGGCACAAGGCAGGAGTAATTTGCAGACAATCACACAGGGACTCTGTGGCTCAGCCCCCTTTGCTAGCCGTTAGTAAATCCTTCTTTTCCCAGGAATACCAGGCACCATGGAAATCAGAGGAGAAAATCTTCCACGGTACAAGGATTGAGGCAGCTGGAGCACTTTCCCTGATGAGGTCGGGGTTGGGATGCAATAGGGGATATCTGTAAATTGCAAATGAAAAATGACACAAATTCATCAGGCAGCAAAAGGAAAATGTGTTTTCTTACATCAGGCTCTATGGACAGTACAAACCTCATCTGCTCACTGGCACAAACCTTGCACCTGTGAGCAGCTCTTTGCCCCAGGACTATTCAAAAGCTTTTTACCTCTCAAAAGTGTAAATGCTTGTAAGGCTGGGGCCCCACTGTGCAGCAAAGGTATTTTACAAGCTGCTGGAAGAAAGATCTTGCTCCAAATCCAGTTGAAAGTGACAGGAGGGCTCCCATGCCAGGGCTTTGGAGGAGACCCTGCTTGGTAGAGGAGCACGATTCACTATAGACTTGATTTTGAAAATATCTCTGGGCCAGGCAGTGTGATGGCAGAGGTATTTCATGTTGCACTCCCAGGAAGAAGCAAAATGGCCATGAAACATAATTTCTGTACACGGAGTTGACTTTGTGTAGAAGGGCAGTAATGTGCATGTTCAGAGGCGGGTTTTGTGTGGTTTATTTGGCTAGAAAACGGTTCCAGTGCACCCCGCACTGGTCCCCATATGCTGTTCTAGACTGGTCTGTCATAAAAATCCCCCCTTCGTGCTTGCAGGAACAGTGACCCCACATAAACATATGCTCCCCAGACAGCCCCAGACTTTAAGGCATAATAAATGTGGTTGGGGAGATGCTGTGCCCTGTGCTGCTTTTAAACCAGGCTGGCTGGGGGGATGCCCAGCCCCGAGCAGGATTGGGCCTTTTTGTACACATGGTGCTTTCACTGACATCAGTGAGGGTTCGGAGTTTGAATCCAAAGACATACATGGGGCTGGCAGGAGGCCGGGGCAGGGGTCTAATCTCCCCTGACTGTGCATGTGAAACCGCTATTAATCTTAATGGGAGTGCCACACACTCATCAAGGGAAGAATAGATGAAAGGGAGAATCACAATAGATCATTAGATTAAGCAAATAAATATAAATGAATATTCGTTTGGCCTTTAAAAATATTTTCGTTGACGATAATGCAAATATTAGGAAGGTTCTTTCAAATATAAAGCCCCCTCGGATCATCTCCTTCCTGACTAAGTGAAGAGTAACAGAGAAATAACACTCACACCTCTCTTGGAGTGTTCAAGACGACCCAGCTCCTGCTAAGTGGTTCTGAGACATCACGGAAATAAATGGGTTTTATTTCTTCCTGGATTCTCTATTTTAAAATAATATGATATTCCTCTTTATGCCCTGTGTGTTTTGGCCTGCCCCATGGAATATGGATGTTAAGATCTTTCTCCTTGTTTGTGTAATGGGAAGAGGCTGAGACCTGCAAAAGGAGCAGCACCAGAGGAGGAAGCATAGAGAAATCTGGATGCACGGTGGCTGAGCAATGCTCCTCTGAAGGGTTTTCATCCCCTCTCCTCACCAAACAACCAGCTGAGAAACCTTGCGTGGCTCCCGCATCACAGGGAAAACTCGGAATTTCCTCCAGTTATCACTGGTTCTCTGGAATAGAACACAGGAGGGGGAGTTTTGCCTTTGCTTCAGCCTCTCTGCAATGATGTTAGGCACATAAATCAGCACCAGAGGGATCACAGCACCAAAGCCAGACCCGATCCTGCCTCTGGGTCTCTGGGGTAGAGGCAGAAAGGAGCTGGTCACAGGCCTGGAGGGAACTGGGAATATTGGCCTGCGGGGACGTTGAATCTATTTGCTTCTAAATCCACCAAAAAAGAGCAGGTCTGGTTTCAAACACTGATATCCAGGAAAAAAAAAAAAAGCAAGCCCTTTTAATTTAAATTTCCACATCCTTAAAACACAGGGAACCTACAGAAGCAGAAGTCCATTTCTAACCCTTCACAGATGCACTGATATTAAGAAGTTTGCCAGTGTGGGCTGTATCATACTACCTTCTTTTTTTTTTTTTTAAGCAAAAATCAATGAAGAACCCTGCCTAAAATCAATGGGATAATTTGCCACATTAGTATTGCTCTCGAGCTAACTCACAGCAGTCTAACAGTGCTTATTTTTGTTAAAGACAGCAACATTTTTGCCCAAGTGATGCTCCTGAGTCTTCTCCCTCCTCACGCTACGGCACAGGGCAAATGTGATCGTCGCTGGCTCAGAGGAAACAAACAAACTCCTGCAAAAAATTTAATGAATGAGAGTGCTTTCCTGAGAGAGAAATGCATTCCCGTTAGGATCTCGTACCACCAAGCGCAACGACTCTCTGCTGTGAATAATTTTCGCCCGGCCTGTTGTCTCTTCCAAATTATTTACTACCTGCAAAGTCAGCCAGAATTCGGGAGAAACCGGGCTCGTCGTGACGTAACGGGAGATGTGTGGGAACAAAAGGGCATTCCTTTATCCTCGCCTGCAACCCGAGCTCAGCGGCTTTGAAAGCTTCTCAAGTCTTCCAACAAACTCCTACCCCCTCTTCTCATTTTGGTGTTGGTTTTTTTTTTTTGTGTGTTTTGTTTTGTTTTTGTGCTTTGTTTCCTCCAGTAATGAATATCATCTCCTCGGCGGCCCTTTACGCAACTGCCCACCTCGGCTTCTCTCTTAGGGTACGAGCGGCCGTCCTGGGCAGAACCACCCCGAAACACCATCGCTCCAACCCCCCCAGGTCCAAAGCTCCAGCTCCAGAGGATGTTTTTCAAGGCAGATCAAGTTGTAAGCAGCAGGGATTTCTTCCAACGGCCCTTGTTGGGGCTGGCAGAGCCTGGATTGACGCCCGTCCTCGCCGTCCTGCGTGGGGCTGGCTCTTGGCGCCTGCCCTGAATAGGGGTTTTTGCAGAAGACGGGATTACTCACACGAGTAACAGCTTGTGGGGATTTGGCCTCCCCTTCCTGCTCCAAACGCATGGTTTGTTGTTTTGGTAGTGGCTTTTTTTTTTTGGTTTGTTTGTTTGGTTTTGTGGGGTTTTTTTTAAGCATCATTAAGGCAGTGCTAAAAGCAGTGGATCTCTGGGTGCAGCCTCTGATATTTCCCGCATTGCACGGGTAAAATAATATGTCCTGGTTAATTGGAGGGGAGGGTTTGTGGCTGCTTTTGAGTGGTTCTAATAAGGGTTATGCACACGTTGTTTTTTGGTTTTTTTAATAATAATAACAAAAGGAGAGGTTGTGAAAGAAGAAGTTCAGGTTTCCTGTAGACTCCTTTGGCCAGGGAGGATGACACAGGGAATTCCCTCACCTTTACAGCATTAAAGGATATTGATAGGGAGCTGGTGTAATCCTTGTCAATAAACACAACAGTCAGTAAGGTACATTGCCACAGTGCACAGAGAAATTCAGCCTTCACTCACCATATGGAACAGCTGGGAAGAGTTTCAAAACTTTTCCTCCTCCCCTCCCTTCTCTTTATTATGATTTTTTTATTATGATTTCCACCCCCCCCCCCATACACTCAAAAAAACAAAAGTAATAAACCAACCTGACAACTCCGTGCATTGTCTTGTGACTTAAAAAAAAAAAAGCAGGAGAAAAAAAAAAAGCCTGTGAAGTATCACTGCTATGTTTTAGTCTAATGCTACTTCTATCTTTTATCCTTTTTAATTAGAAGGCAAATTCTCAGACCGCCAGGCCTAATCCCTACACAGTGGAACAAAGCCCAGCAAAGTCTTTGAACACTGCCCAGCCAGGCAGCACAAACCCTGGTAACTGTTGGCAGTAGGGCCAGGACTCTGACCCTCATCTTAGCCATTCTCTTCCAGCCCCTGATGCTCCCTGCCCTTCGAAACCTTGTCTGTTGTTCTTCTGTTTGGACTGAAAAGACAAAAGGGGAAACAATGTGGGAAACCTAGAGGATTGGCTAGGTGGGATGCGGGGGAGCTGGGGACGGGTAGGAGAAAGTAAATGGAGTTTCACGGGAATGGACACAGTGGGGAGAATTGGATCACCAGATTATGTCTTTAGGTTCAAGAAATTTCTTCATCCCTCACTAAATCTTTTCATGGACAACGCCACTTTTAAACAATTGTTGCATTTCCAATTACTACAGGAGTGTTCAAACAAATGGCAAAGCCCTTAAATGAAAAGTTTGCTCATATTTTAAACTTTGGAGATCAAAATCCATAAAACAAACAGCTTTTACATGAGTTTCGCTCAGACACTTATGTCTCCAAATTATTTACACTTGTGATATTTCCAGTTGAGAGCATAATTTGTGCCTAGTCAAGCAAAACACACAAATACATATAGATACATGAATTTCCAGAGCTAGCGGGAGCACCACAGAATAAACATTTTTGCTAAGACAGGCTCATGTCAAGCAAGCCAATATTAAAAAGCTCTGCCTGCTTTCTATTATTTTGGCTAACTACAAATCATTAAGAGAGGAAACAACAGATGTGGCTACGAGCACTGAAATATCTTCCAAACTGTGCCTGTGCATGTCGACATAACAGCCTGAATTACTGTGGTGTGCAGGGCTGCTGGGAAAGGCAATGGGATTTTTGGAAGATATGTGTATCCTGTGGAACTACTACACCTAAGGAGGTAAAGCAAAAAAAAAACAAACAGAAAACAAAAACCAGCAGTAAAAAACAGCACAAGCCCCCTGAAACCTGGGGTTTCGTGCAATGTGGCTTTCCCTTTAAAATATTGAAGCAGGGCTTGGCCTTTCTCCAGTTGATACAAAATGGGATGTGTCCCTAATTTACTCCATGGAGGATGTGACCCTTTAAAATTTTATTTTATTTTATTCCTATTGTTTTCTTTTTTTGGGGGGAGGGCAGGGC
>NW_009952983.1:579920-593392 GCF_000747805.2 Chaetura pelagica | reverse complement strand
GCCCTTTGGAGTAGCATTTACAAGGGACAGGTTCTGATTTTGAAAAGACCTAAGTCTGTCTAGGGAAAAAGGGGCATAAGCTCCTCAGATATTTAGGCACTTTTAAAGACATTTACCTAAATCCTTACACTCGTAGGCACTCACTTTTGAAGGCTAAAGTGGCAGTGTGTTTTTAAAGCAATTTAGTTAAACCAGTGCAAAACTCTTTGTGGACATCATAAATCAATTTAAACCTGGCTTATGCCGATTTAGCTTAGTTTAGCTACTAAGTGTCTTAAGCTAAATTGATAAGCCATTTTTAAACCCATTTAAGAATGTCTACACAGGGCTTTGTGCCAGTGAACTTAAATCAATTGAAAACCAATTTTAGCTGGTACCATTTTGAGTGTAGACAAGATTAGGGATCTTGAATGGGGATGTGTGTTGATCCCGTGTTTTTTCCTTAGGACACCTCTGATTCCCAGCACATGGGGCTGGGGTCCTGAGTGGCACAATGAGTTTTGTGCTATGATTGTTGTGTGTGCTGCAGTATTATTTTTTGGCCGTGCCATAACTGTGGCAGTGAGCTGCTTTGGTAGATGTTTGCCTGCTGGCAGTGATGAAAGACTTCGGCTGAGTTGTGCTGTTGGCAAAATGTTGGTTGCAGCCTTTCACTCGTAGGGTTTTGGTTCTCCAGGAGGATGCAGAAGATGCAGAGGCATCAAGATTGTGTTGCAAGGTCACTCTGAGGGTCTCCTGTCAAACGGGTTTATTGCTTACATGGATCAAGAGCTGGAGGTATGGGCTTTGTGGTGTTCCCCTTTGGGCAGAAGTGCCTACACAAGCAGTTTCGGTGGGCAGACAAGGACAGGTATTTCCTTTGGAGCAACAAAAGTTAGGACCTTGTCTGTGAACACCATCTTGGTCTGGAGGACCAGGGTAGGAGACAGCCCTGAGTGCAGGCTTGTGCAGAGACAGAAGCAAGAGAGTGCTGAGGTCACCCTGGACTGGCTGCTGCAGGTATCCTCTGGTTTGGGGCATCTGAAAAGGGCATGGAGATGAAGTGCCTTTTTGTTCTCCAGTGGGCAGAACTTCTTGGGGGTGCTTTCCCTAAGACCACCAGTGTGAGTGGTGATCACAGTGGCTGTCTCACATCTCACATAAGCGAGGTGACTGCAGGCACCCATGGGGAAGGTCAGAAGGTCGAAACCGTCTTCTCCATGAGTGTCTCCTGTATGGATCAGGCATGGTGCACCATATCACAGAATCACAGCATGGTTTGGGTTGGAATGGGGCCATTTAAAAGTCATGTCTAGTTCAATTCCCCTGCAGTGAGCAGGGACATCTTCAACTAGACCAGGTTGCCCAGAGCCCCATCCAACTTGACCTTGAATGTTTCCAGGGATGGGGCATCTACCACCTCTCTGGGAACCTTGGGCCAGTGTTTGACCACCCTCATTGTAAAAATATGCAGACCTAGACCCAAATTTAGGCAGGTTATGAAAGGAGGGGCAGTTTTTAAGCTTGTGTGTGACCTGAAGCACTGTGCCATGACTCCAATATTTAAATTTAAGCATCCCCTTAAATACCTTCCTGAACTGAATCCAGCTGAGCTTATACTCTTAAAAATGAACATTGCACACTCAGGCAAGGGAGACCTTGAAGCAAAACACAGTTAGTGTTGTGCAAAACCCTCCAAACCCTCCAGTTCATCTTCCCTGGGAATGGGACCATGGTAGGACTGTCCTAGGATGCTTGGGGTGAGGTGGTTTGGGGTGGTGTGGCCATAAGCACATTGGAGGAGAGGGTTGTGCTCCACCAGTGCAGCTTGAACAGCAGTGTCCGTGCTGTACATTTCCCTGCCCCTCTTACTATCAGGTGCTGAAAGGGATTTTTGATTAAAACCTACTCAAAGGCTGGGGTGGCTTTGTGCCTGTCACCAAATGGACTTTTTTTTTTCTAATGAACTGACCAATTTAAGAAAAATCCTGCAAATTCAGACCAAATTCCAATCAGATTTAAACTCATGAAAAGAATCACCACTTGCCCTACACTGACATGTTTTGTTCACCCCAGGTGGTGCTTTCTTAAACAGGGTCTGTCACCTTCTCATCATGTTTGATTCTTACCTAGGTATAAATGAACTTTCTGCCCAGACGAAGAAGGAGCAGTTGAATTAGAGACATTTGCAATTTCTGTCATTAAAAAAATTATCCTAAATGGTGGATAAAACTGACGTGAAACACCGTAACACAGAACTTTTTGCTTTCCATCCCTGTATCAGAGGCAAATATATTCCTTCCTTCCTCGTTTCCTCAGCATCAAATCATGCCTGTACCTGTGCCCACGTACACGTGGTGGAGAGGAGCTTCAAGCCTTTCTTGTAATCAAACCACAGACAAATTTCCAAGTGTTTTTCCGTGCCATTTATCTTAATATGGAGTGGTCTAATCTGTTTATAGCACACAATAGAAGCTCCCCCCGCCCCGATAAAAATCTTTTCTACATGTCTGGGCAAACAGCATGAATAAAAAACATCTGATTTCCATATTCAGAAACAAACAGCTACTGTAGATTTATTTTGATTTCCAGCATCCCTCGTCGGTGGAGCCTCCTTGCCCCAGAGAGAGAGAGGGATCAAAGATAACATTCTTCTCTGTCTGGGTGTACTTTGTGGACCTGCCTCCCAACCGAGGGATGAAAGGAACTTGCTAAACTGTTGCCATTTTGCAACATCTGCTATAATTCCCCTAAATCCAGATTTGTCTGACACAGAGAGCTCCTGTTCTTACATCATTGCCATGTGACAGTGTAACACCAGTCACATCAAGCTTGAGGATTCCAGCTCCGGGCGATGATAATATGAAGAAAACCTTTTTTGCCTAGGGCAAAACACTTGTAGCAAAGTATTATTCATCTGGCCAATTTAAATCTTCTCTCAAAAAGGTACCCAGAAACATATGCAGCGTGCCTTTGTAAAAGGCTTGAGCTGCTCATAGGCAAATGACCTGAACCAAGAGTACAAAACCCAATGTCCTAATTAATTACTGCTAAGCAGCTCTGATACACAGAAAAGAAATGCTGGTACTAATCCTTAACCCTGTCCTACATTCTTAAAATAGCCAAAATATTGCTGACAGCTAGGAAAACAAAATTGCCTCTCATTTAAAGGTTTTGGACCCTGGCTTAAAAATAAGATCAGAATAAAATATTTGAAAAGAGTGATTTTGAAAAAGCTGTGTTGGAGCAAATTGTCTGGCTCCAGAGTGGCCTGGGCCGTTCTTTTGGGATGGAAATCATGCCAGGAGAGCAAAGCCCAGCTAAAGCCTCTCCAGGTCCCTGTGTCCCCTTTTGCTCTGCAGACCTGCAAGGTTCAGAGCCACAATGTTGGGTTGTTTCTCCTGATGAGAACACTTTGTCTGAACAGCATCCATCATTTCTAACGAGACAAAATAACATGAACAGAAGTAAAGGCAATGCTATTAGCACCCCACTTACTGCAGCAGACACTTGGTGCCTTTATTGGGATATAATCCTTCAGTTTGCAGGCAATGATGTTGAAAACCAGATTTAGTGTTGGCTAATGACAGCCACAGTTTTGTACCAGTTTTCTGGCTGTAGCAGCTTGGCCTGGGAGCAGGGAAATTCACTTCTTACTAGATTGGTTAATTCTGTGGCTCATGGTGGAGCAGGTCAGTGTTGGGTGGAAAAGTGGTCTTTTTGTGGCTTGAGGGGGGCAGAGGGGAGTCAGTCCACTTTAGAAAAGAAACAATATCAGCTAGAGAGAGGATTGCCAGAGCCAAAAGCTGGTAGTAACCACATCACATAACCATGGCTCTGTTTAGCAAAGGACTTGTCAAGAGGCTCAGTTGCCTCTTAAGATTAACTCAAGACATGTGTAGGCTTTATACTCAGTTCAGAGGAGACTTTCCACTTGGCAATACTATTCTCTAGTTCTTTCTCCATCTCAGGGTGGATTTGGGATGAGGGGTTTTATTTTAGCCAAGAAGCACCAGTGTCAGACCCTGCGTCATGCTGGGTGCTTTTCTGAACAGGCTCACAACAAACTCTTGGATATGGTCACTGCATTGTTGGTACCCAGGGATGGAGACTCAGCAGTAAAGGCTGTGTCTTCCACTGCATTGAGACACAAATTTCCCATGAAGAGAAAGGAAAACCTTTTCCTTAAGTGCAGCCCTCCTCTCCTGGCCCCATGGGCTGGCATTTGTGAAGGATCTGGTTTGCAGGAATTAGACTCTGAACATTTCCCTGGCAACCAGACCAGGCCAGGAGTCTCCACTGGATTTCCTGAGCAATCGTTTACCCATGAGATGTTTCCTTCTGCCCAAGCCACCTTCCTTCAGGCTGTGACCCTCCTGAAAGCCCTTGTTAAAGCTTTGTATCCCCAGCCAGACAGGATGTGTAAGGATGTGTCAGCACTCCTTTGTCACTGCCCTGTCATGAACTTGATGCCTCAGCGATGACACAGCTTAGGGATGACATTGAGAGCACGAGTGCTGACTCAGAGAGATCCAGCACCTCCACTGTGGGGGTAACTCCTCTGCCCTGGTTTTGCTTTTCATATCCTGCAGGGCACCAGCTTCTGGCTGTGCACATGCATCTTAGGGGTCAGGTACTTGTAGATGCTACAAGATCTGGTGTGCACTGGCTTCTTGCTGGAGAGGCCTCTGGGTGAGAGAGGCAATTGGAGCTGGCAGCTCCTTGGAGAAAGCCACTGCCATGCTTCAGGACCCCCATCCCAGAAGGGAAGGTCCTTTCCATTAAGGGTTGGCAGAGCCTACAAATTAAGAGAAGGTGCAAAGGCAGCTTGGCTGGCCAAGGCAGCACCAGGCCTGGGACACCTTCACTCCCCTCAGGGGATCCCAGATTGCAACAAGTTGCTTATCCAACCCCACAATGAGGTATCAAATGCCCTCTATGGACACCTCTTGGGCTCAGCAAAATCAGGGATGCCTTTTCCTGGAGATCACCCTTACTCTGATCACCCACTTCACAGAAAATACCAATGCCTTGTCCTCCAAGGGTTTTCTGCATCAAACCTCTGCACAGAGGAATTAAATACGGAGCTGGCTTTGATAACCTGGGTGTCTGGTATTGATACAGCTCTTGCAGATCACTTCTCATGGCTCTGAAAGTCACTGGGACTTCCAGCATCCCTGTCCTGGATGACTGGCTGGACCTAGAGCCCCATTCATTAGCTCATTAAGGAGGATATTTTTATTTTCTAAAAGCTTACATATTACCAGGCAAAGTGCTTGTTTCTATAACCCAGATAATTACATGAAATCAGGATTTCTCTACTCGTTATTAGCTTATTTTAAACTTATTTGCAGGGAAATAAAAGTGATGTCCTCAGTCCTGCTCATTTCCTAGACAAACATTCTTGTTAAGTCCACATCCCCCATTTTAACTTCTTTTTACTTTATTTTTTTTTATTTCCCTAAAGCTCTCTTAGGCTCTTCCTGGATTTGGCTGTGCCACCATTTCATTTTGCTAATACCCCTTGAAACTGTTAACACTTTTTTCCTGAATACTTTCCTAGTGGATAGGAGGCAAAAAAAGGAAGAAAAGCTACTGTCAAATTGATTAAGTGAAAGCTCATTAGAGAAAGTAACAAGAGGTAAAATCTGCATATGCATTGCAGAAATGTGTCTGATCTTGCTAAGTTGTGAAAAGACAAAATAAGCTCAAACCTCCTTGTGCTGTAAGTAGTTGGGGGAAAAGGGGGCTGGGGAGGGGAAGGGCTCCCAAACTGTATTACATTAACTATTCCTCCTTGGAATTACGGGGTAGAGCAGCCCCTGCTCACACCACTTCAGTCAAGGGTTTGCCAGGGTTTTAACGGCCAGGCTTGATTTATCAGGATTTGTGCCTGTGTGGTAAAAATCTGTTCTTCCTTGAACCCTGACAAACAAGACTGCAATGCCAAAACTTTGGACAAAAATCCAACAAAGCTGTTTAAAAGGTGGTTGTTTAAAAAAAACCCACCAAAACAAAAAACAGAAAAAAAGGAAAAGAAACAACAACTCAGTGGTAATTACTGTGTGTGTTGTTTGCAAAAGCACCTATTTACTTTCTTCTTTCCAAGTAAAGTCAGGTAATTTGTTGGCTTGTGATAGGGGAGGTCTCACTTTGGTTTTAATAAACCAGCTTGTTGAGTTATGGATGACTAAAAATGACTGTGATGAGCTTGTCCTGGGGAGAAGTTGAGGTACAGGTATGAGCTGGATGCATCCTGTGCTGGGAGCACCTTGGGTGGGATGCAGGCTTGTGAGCAGATTTCTTGGTGTTGCATCATGACCTTTCATGGTACCCACTGCAAGGCCAGGGCACTGTGAGGTCTGCAGATGGATTTCATCTTCTCCCCAGTTTGTCCCTCCATGACTGAGGATGTCTGGCTGCCTGTGGAGATGCTTCACTCCAGTGCACCATTTTGGGCACCTTCCCCAGCTTAGCTGAGCCCCCAGCCCTTCTTAGAGATTGAAACTGAGCACCTTGCCAAGGCTGCAGCTTAAATTGACATTAATTACTTAAAATATATATAGGAATTTGCACGTGGCTTTGAGCATGGGCTGTACATCTCCTTCCATGGGCACTTTTGTGAGAAGTGGTTGGGGCCAGCACATAACCCTTGTTGCCCACGATAAAGGTATTACAACATCTTAAACATCTTTGTTCTTAAATGTACTCCACTAGCATTTAAATATATATATATCCCAATTAAAAGAGAAGAAAGAAGAGGAACACCAAAACACCAAGCCAAAGTAATGTGATAACGTCAACCTTAATCCATAAAAGACAGATTATTTTATGGTTCAGGCTAAAACTCAAGGTTGACATCTCACCTGACTCTCAACTCTGCCATTGCCTGTGAGAGTTCTTGTTAAAAACAAACCTAAAAGAAAGCTGGGAATCTGCAGGAATAAGCCTGACAGCACTAATTTAAATAGGAAAATGTACCTGTTTGGGAGGTAGGCCACACGTCTGAAAGTTATGAAAGGAAACACCAGTAATAACCATCTACAGCAGAACATGTTCCTCGGGACGTGGAAATTACTGTATTACAACAAAGCTGGTGTTTTCACTGGGGTGTTTTGTAGCCTAGCTCATAATATTATGTATTTCGGCAGATCCTTGTAATTACAAATTTAAGTCTTAAATCCTCGGCTTTTCTTTATGTTCTTAAAATACCCCTATAGGTATCCTCACTCCAAGCTTAAATCAGACCCAAAATACAAGGTGAAATGGGGCTGGTTGAATCCCTGCACTTTATAATGATATTTATTAAGCTAGTTTTGAGGAGAAATGTTGAGCCGAGCGTTTTATTTCAATCCAGTGGTACCTCCAGAGCTCTCTGGAATTGTTTAATTAAAACCAAGGTGCACATTAATCAGGAAGGATATCATTTTGTCATTTATATATAATTTCTTGATTTTGTTAAGGGAATAAAAAAAAAAATAAAATATGAAGAAAGCCCCCAAAAATATAAAGAGAAGGAAGGAGCAGCAAGCCTGATAATAGCCCTCCACAGAGAAGAAATAAGTATACAACAGAAGAAAAGCACAGTGAGGAACATAATGTTAGTAAAACACTCTTAATGCTACACAAGCTGTAGAAAATGCTACTTTGCATTAGGGCTGCAGCATCGTTAACTGTGAGCAATTGAGTAAAGAGTGCACCTTTTAAACTAATTCCTTGTGCTGGAGACATAGCCCCATCCAGAAGCCTACCTCATTAATATGCTATAGTGGTCAAATAGGAGATTAATAGCAAAGTCACCTGCTAAACCTACAAGGAACCTGTTGATTAACAATAAGCTCCAAAAATAAGATACCAGTCTGCAAAGGAAAATCGAGTCCAAGGGCAACAAGTGCTTCTGTAATTTATTCCTTCTTTACACAAGGGCATAAAGCTCCCTTTATAACCATGTTTTCAAGGCCCTGCTGTGAGCTGTAGGTGTGAGCTTTTCAGCTGATTTATTAATTTTAGTTTCAATCAAAGTGTCACCTGCAGACACAAAAATGTAGGCCTCGCCATGGAAAATACAGTAAGGAAAGGAAAAAAAAAAAAGAAAGGGGGGAAAAAGAGAGTAAGAAGAAAGAGAAAGAGAGAAACCAAAGGTTTTATTTGGAGAAACTCTGCCAGCAATTTCTATTTTTTTTAATATATGGTTGTGTTGTTTTGGTTTTTTTTTCACATGAAGACCGGTTGACCTGTTCTCCACAAAAGCCCAAATACTTCCCAGCCACATAATTAAAAAATACACAACTAAATAAATATATAAATAAACCATTCCCAAATGAAACATTTTTGTCATACTTGGAAAGTCAGCCCCAGGCCCGGGCAATGGCGCTAACCCGGCGGCTGCCAAAACAATCAGCCCCTGTTGTCAGTAGGGGACATTCTCCCCAACCCACCCCCTGAACAACAAGTCCACTGAGCAAAATGTGCAAAAAATTCTCAATTAGTTGTCTTTATTTAGTGAACACTATGGGGTCCTCGACGGCGCTATAGAATTATGGCAGGAAAGCTGAGCTCTTCTAGTGGCTTATTAGCATTCTCCGAGGGTTGGAGTGCTGCTGGTAGCAGACTAGTGCCTCCAAGAGCTGGTGGTGGGACCCCAGCACTCCTTTGGCTTTGTCCTTTTGTCCTTCCCAGCCAGCAGGAAGTACAGCCCCATGTCCAGGGTATTCTGGGATACCTTCACCTCATTCACTAACTGGCAGCTCCTGGGCTTTTGTCAGTGGCCATGAGGATCCTTCTTGCCTGGGAAGCAAAACCTCTGGGTTTGCCTTTTTTTCCTAAAAAAACCAAACCAAACACCCTACGTTTAGAAAGTGGGTTTTCTCCCTCCTCTTCCCACCAGTTTTTCCAGAGGAATGTTGTCATCAATGGGCCAGGGTGGAAGAAGCTGAATCTTATGCTGCCGTCCTATTAAATTACATCAGATGTTATCGACACCCCATTTCGACGTTAGAGCAGGAGGAGGCAAATAGGGGTAAATAGAAGTATCTCCCCATCCAATTCTTATCTTAATTTAAATGTAAAGTGATTTTAAAATTTTTTTTTTCTTTTAATAAATGGGATGTGGGGGAGGGAAAGTCGGGCAGCGAGTGCTAGAAATGTCTTTTCTGGGAAAGAGGGTATTTGCTGCTTTAGGGAAAACACTATCATTGACTAAATTAACAAGTTGTCTTATCAACTGCCATAAGCCTTGAAGTCTAATTAATTTAGTACTGATCAATAGCCTTGAATGAAGCATTGATTTCTGCAGCTTTCCAGGGCTGCAGCAGAACCAAATTCTCTGCTCCGTGCACACTTCTCTCGTAGGAACCAGGAACTTGTGGCATTACATTTATTTCCCCCTCCTCAGTGTCCAGCAAGCATTTTAAGAATTAATTTTCTTGGAAGAGCTGATTTTTAGAACTATTTTGAAGAAAAAAAAGTGGCTTGACAGGGGGTGTTTTCTCTTTTTTGAGTTATATTCTGCTGTAAAAATCTCTGTCAAGAGGAAGAGGATTCAGAAGTAGATAATGAAATGTTGTAAATCTTGGCAGAACTGTAGAGAAATCAGTGGGGCTTTCCTCATTCATGCCTGCCAAAGGACTGACTTCTTGAACATAGATTTATAGAATCACAGATTGGTTTGGGCTGGAAGGAACCTTCAAGATCACCTAGATCCAACCCACTGCATGGGCAGGGACACCTCCCACCAGCCCAGGCTGCTCCAAGCCCCATCCAACCTGCCCTTCAACACTGCCAGGGATGGGGCAGCCACAGCTTCCCTGGGCAACCTGGGCCTGGGTCTCACCAACCTAAATGCTAAAGAATTTCTTCTTAATGTCTAATCTAAATCTTCCTTACTTCAGTTCAAAGGCATTACCCCTTGTCCTATCACTCCATGCCCTTGTAAAAAGTCCCTCCCCAGCTTTCCTGGAGCCCCTTCAGGTACTGGAAGGTGCTCTAAGGTCTCCCTGGAGCCTTCTTTTCTGCAGGCTGAACAACCCTAACTCTTGGGTTGAGCCATAGGATCCCTGCTCTGCTTTGAAGATAGAGATGTTTGGTTTTACAAATAGGTGTTAAAAAATCTCCTGCATTAACCCAAACCAAGGGACCCCTCACAGTCACTAGAGTAAGAACAAAGTCTCTAAACACCAATGGATAAGCCTCAAATTAAAATGGCCCAACTGGTGTGGTCATATTCAAGCTGCTATCAGCAGACATGCCATGACAGCCTGTGAAAACATGTTCCTCAATACTTCCATTAAGAAGATGGTGGCTTAAATCTCTTGGGAAAGTAAAGGAGGCATCGAAGGAGAGTACAGTGTTGATGAAGAGGCTTTCAGGAACCCCATCATGCTGGTGATGGCTTCAGACCCAGAGTGGTATTTCCACACTTCGCCAAGAGGTGCAAAACCCACAGGTCCCTGTGGGTGGAGGAGGCATCATCAGTTGTCACAGTCTTGTGCCATCCTTGCCCTGAAGGGACACTGGCTGGTGTTCCCCAGGGAAATGGGCTCAGTATTTGTGTCTGCAAGCCCAGGGGAGACCATCCCATCTGGCAGGAAGAAGGCTTGGGGTTAAATTCTGCCCTGGGCCATGTCCCTGCAACACTGACTGTGCTCTGCTTTTGGCACTGCAACCAGGAGCCAGAACACGGGGCTTCCTCAGTGTGTCACTCACGGCCAAATCCCCCAGGACAAAACAAAGGAAAAAGCCAGATTTGGAAAGAGGAGTTGCCCATCTTGCATCTGCCAGGAAGTGCTTTGACAGCCCCAGCAGGGCTGCTGGGGTGTAAGAGAGCTCAGAATCAAACCCTAAATGCTTACAAATGAGCTTAAAGTCCAAACCTGTTCTAGCAGGAGGAGTCAAGCCTTGTGTCAGGTCTCCCCCAAACACTTCACCTCCACCACCCTGTCTGGCTGAGGCATGTCATTCACTTTACTTCTTTATTCCACACGTTCTCCTAGGAAAAAAGCCACACAAAACCTATCCTCATGAAAAAAAGAAGGGGGAATCACAATAGTAAAAACTCAAAACCACCGAAGAATTATGTTTTACCTTTACAAAATTTGGCTCTTTTAACATCAAGTTAAAAAAAAAAAAACACAAACCAACAACCCACAACAACAACAACAAAAAGAAACCACCCCAAACCAACCCACACCACTAAAGTCCCTCTCTTAATCTGTTTGGGGGCCTCCATTGAGTTTCCATAGCACTTTACAAAAGATCTTTATTGAAGAAAAGATTGGACAAACTTTCCTTATATGTGTGGCCCTAGTCATTAATTGCCCCTGTCTTCTTTACCAAGGCCTTATTCCTATGTAAATACCCTTGCATAATGTTACAGGCTATTGTCAGGCCAGCGCCAGTCAGTCGCCACTTATATGCATTTTGATTTCAATCCGCTGCGCAGAGAATGAAAAGATGTCTGGACTTAAGCTGTTTACCAACTGGGCCAAAGCTGCAGTGTGGAAGAACTGAAGAAAGCACCAGGCAACTGCAGGAACAGAGTTGGACAATGCAAGCAGCCATTTTCAGTTGAGTTATTAACCTACCCTGAAACTCTTCTAATCTACGTTTATTTTATAAAAGAACAAATGTACTGAACCAAACATGAATGAGGCAGGACTATTAAGAGAGAAATCCTCTAAAGGACTATTGAGCACAACATAGGTTTGTAATCATTTTGTCTCAGTTGCCTGCTACCAACATTATCAATGATGAAAATGCTTGCTCAGTTGTGGGGGATTGTCTCGTAATTAAACGCCAGCGCCGTTACTGTAAAAGAACATGCAGAAACACAGGAGATACCAGGGGCTTTCAAAGGAGCCGCTGGGAGAAAGGAGTCAAATCAGGGATGGATTACAAACCAACTTGAAAAACTGAATGAAGGACACCAGGATCTTCTTTTTAAAACAAGGAAAAATTGTCAAGAGGTGCTCACGCGCGCAGGATCCCTCAGATAAAACGGAGCAAAAGTATGTGGAGGGAATTCTTCCTCCTTTAGGTTAAAAAAAACACACTACAGGAATGGAAAATCAAACCCTTACATACACTCACAGAAAAAGAAAAAAAACCCCAACTTATAAGTTTTCTTCAGGCTACATCTTTGTAGTGACTTAATGGCACTACAATCTACAGAGTGTAGTATTAGCCTTAAGAAACTCTCGACTATTTGCATGCATATTAGAATCCAATGAGAGCTTAATAAGTGCATATATATGACAGAGAAAACATCTCATTGCATAGTTAAGGCTACAAAAAAACATTGAGGGAGGCAAAGTCTCAAGTTAATTACCATTACAATGCAATCAAGTACAGCAGTCATAGCTGAAAACCTTTTCTATTAAGACAGCTAGGCTCAACCTTGTCTCTGCAGGTCAGCCCCAGCACAGATAACCTTTCCAGCAGACAAATACATGTAAAATTGGCTCATCTAATTAAAAGCTCAGGGAGGTGTAGAAAAATACCAGCACACTGAGGCTGAGCAAATCACAGAGTACCCCCTCCAGCTGGATGAAGCTGCAATATGTGGCTGCTGTTTGTTCTGGAAGGAAACTGAGTCACTTACCATTTCAATAGGTTAATCAATTGACAATTAAATGGAGAAATTGGTTAACTCTGCAACAATTAACATGACACTCTATTAAGTACACTTTCTAATTGCCACAGCTGCAAGTGAAAATTAACGTCTGTGTCAATGTGGCTGCACGAGGCTGTGCTGTTTCTGGTGGTGGGAAGGTGATAGAAGTAGCTTTAAAAGCTCGATGCTCCTTTTACAGCCTTAAGCACGATGGGGAAAGGGTACAGGGCTGAGCTCTGGTAAGCTATGGAAGGTCTCATGTGTTTATTGTGTGTATATTTACACCCATAGGCAGAATACTGCACATTTGTACCTAAACATATATCCCTAGTAGAATGTATATCTCTTTAAAATAACATTTAAAATAAATTATAAGCTTCCTTGGGTATTAAAGATCTATAATGTACATATCTAGTGTGCAAATAGAATATGTGTGATTGAAAGTATAGAGAAATGTTGCATTAGCCCTGCACTCAAAGGATAAGAAGGAAATAGTAACAAAATAGTCCTGTGGCTGTAGAACTGGGGCTTTGATGGTAACTGGGAAAGGTTCTGGTTCTGAATAAATATTTAGTTGTGGTGAATGCCTGGCCCAGGATTGCAGAAGACACCAGCTGAGCCTCCTGAAGTTTTTGGAAACATCATAGTTGCTTTTCTTAGGGCAGAAATGTTTGGTTTATATAGCAAAAGGTGCTGAGCTCTTGTTCTGCAGTTTCAGTTCCCAGCTCCTCTGTGCAGCTCCTGGGTGTTTTGCTGGAAATACAGGCAGGCTATAAAACACACTTTCCTTCCAGGGATCGTGCTACTTGCCTCAAAAATGCTACTGGTTGATACCTGTTTCTCCCACACAGTCCTAGGATGTGGGTGGGTGTCATGTTCAGCA
>NW_009952983.1:570473-579739 GCF_000747805.2 Chaetura pelagica | reverse complement strand
TCAGCAGGGCACGGCTGTCCCTGGTGCTGCTGCTGTGGCCCTTGTGCATGGTTTTGGGGTTTTTTTTGCAATACACATAATCACTGGATTCTTCATTTAGTTACTTTTAATCTCCATTCATTGTGGAAAACCAGTAGGGCAAAAGTCCACCAGAGCTCTTCCTCTGGTCAAAACACAGAGATCCAGGATGTGTAGGAGGTGCTGCTCTGAAGAAGGAGCAGAGAAATCAGGCAACAAGCCCCATCCTCACTTTGGTGACTTCCCTGGTGCTCAGCAATCTGCAGGAATGAGGCTGCATCTTTTGGGATGTTTAGGGAAATCTGCTTTCTTGTGGACTCAGCAGTATGAAGGACCACTTGTATCACACACAGGCAGTGGAGGACAAGAGTGCAGCACATCCTTGCATCTCACCCCTGCTTTCTATCTACTTCCTGCAGAGAATGGGATGGAAGGTGTCACTCAAACATGGGCCTCAGTAGCCAGTCAACTTATGCTGGCAATAAACTCCTGGGAAAACCTGCTTCCTACGAAGAGCTATCTGGGGCACTTATATAGGACCCCAACACGAGAAGCCCTACAGAGACCTGCAAGGACACAGTCAGGTTTTTCCAGAGTAAATTCTATTACTTTCGAGCTCTTCTGTGAAAAAGCAAAGCTGTAAATCCTCAAAGCTAATAGTGCTCTAATAGTAATTGTTTTTGGTTTTGGCCGGAAAAAGACACAAGGTTACATCAGTAGCTGTTATTCAGGAACCAGACCATGGGAATTACAGATTTCTGCAATAAGATCAATTAAGCTAAAAGCCATATTAAGCAGTATTGCACATCTGCTGCTTTTTTTAATTCCGTGTGCGTCCTTGCTCTATGAAAGTGTTTATTGTTAATCGAGTTGTTCAGCTAATTGATAAAATCAAGCCCTAATATTTTAACACAGCCTGAATTCTCGACAGGCTGCAGAACTCCTTCCAGTTTGGCTTTCCAGAACCTTGTATCTGGTGACAAGATGGAATTTTGTTAGGATAGCCTATTAGCTGCTTCATTTCCCAGCGATGGAGAATTTAGATTTGGAGCAGACAGAAAAGCCAAAGGGACAGGGCCTGGTTTTGACTCTGTGAGCAAAGTCTGTTATGACAGCAGGGAGGAGAACTAGGTCTGCCAGGCTTCACTGTCCAACCTTGGAGTACCTGCAGCTGCAGGAGAGGACTCTGTGGGAGAGGCTGTGGATGTCTGATGTGCACCAAGATGTGTCATTTGAAGGGCCTGCTCATCTGGCAGCTCACCAGAGAGCCCAGCAGCGCTGGTGGCAGTGGTTCAGGCTAAATAAATAGTGAGGAGCCAGAGATCAGGGTGAAATCCCAGCTCCGAGGAGTCTGCTGGTGGCTTTGCCTGGCCAGCACTCCTCGGCTGAAAATACCCCTTCCTCCTCGGAGAGAGACGCTGAGCAGATGGTGCAAATCTTTGATGTAACATCTGGAAAAGTAGGAAAACCAAGAGCTGTCCCCTTTTTGCAGCAGCAGAGTCTCTGCTGCCACCCCTGCCTGAGTTGAGGGGAGGTTTGTCCCCAAGTGCCGTTAATGTCATCGAACACACCTCTAATTGCAGCTGCTTTTGCTCTAATTATAGCTCCGTTTGGTTAGGATTTTCCTCCAATCCCTCATTTCCCCTAAAGCAAACACCAGAGCACCAGAGTTGTAACCCCAGTGGGGACATTTATTAATAACCCCCTTGGCAAATAGGGAAAAAAATCATTACGCTGTATTAGGCACTAAAATATTTTCCCACTGCAAAGGCTAATTGATAAAACCAAGCAGACATTATGGGGCAATTAAAGTTCAGATGAAAATAAACATGAGAGCAAAACAAAAACAGGCTGAGGGAGAGTATTTTATTCTGCCTTCCAGGGTTTTTTTTTGTGAGTTGGAAAGGAGATGTTAGTAAATAATCTGAGTTTACCAGCTTTTGCTGGAGAAAGAGAGAATGAATGGGGAAAGGAAAGACCAGATTCTTTCACAAATCTTCAGGATTTTGGCAAGTCTTGCAAAAAAACCCCTTCTATTTTGAATTTTTCTATCAACTTTTTCTCTCTCATGGCTGGAATTTGCTTTCTGCCCCCTCCCCAAAACAGCTCCAAATTCTGCACTTGCTACACAAGTTGAGCAACATCATCTAAATGAATTTGCAGCCCCAGAAAAAAACAAACAAACAAACAAAAACAACACCCCAAAAATGTCATTTTAAGTAATTATGTAAGATGAAAGAGAAAAAGTGAAAACTTACATTTATTAACTGAACTATTCCCTCCTTCAGCTTTAAATTTTGGATGAAGGCGCTAGCAAGGGTGGATGTTCAGGATAAACCAAAATCTGGCAAAACTCTGAATTTATTCTGGAGGGATTATCTTTTTATTTGATATTTGTACAGCGTTGAACACCTTTGATCTTAACCTATGTCCAGGGTTCCCAGCTGGTAGCTGCTAGGACAAACCAAACAGTGAATGAAAAAACCAGTAAGGAAAAACACACCAGTCAGGACACACATTCCATGCACTAACTCAGCAGGACGGGGAAGGAGATAATGAAGACACTGGCAAACAAGACACTTCCTACCTGATATTTTATTCATTCATCAAACAATATTACCTATTCCTGTCCGTGCAGGCAGGGGGAATTTTGTGGGGCTGATTAAAGCAGAAGAGAAAGAGCAAAAAACCCCAAAACCAACCCTGCTAGTCAGTGGTTTTTACTTTCATTACATGAGTGAATTTTTATTTTGTTTCGGCTAGTAAGGCTCTCTAGCAGCTGAGAGAGCTGTGCAAGTCCTGTGTAAAGCAGTGGTGGATGCAAGAAATCCTTCATTTTCTTCTAGCCTGTCTGGGATTTAAAAAAAAAAAAGTCAGAATACCATGGTTTTAAAAAAAATAATAGAAAATGTTGGTTGTGTTTTGGCCATTTTTGAGGACTGCACGTAGGCTGAAAGAGAGGACTCGGCTCCTGTAAATCATAGCAGAGGTTTTTGGGTGTTTCTTGGGAAAATTCCTACTGTGTCTGCTGGGACAAGGATCTCCTAACATTGGGAGGACTCTGGTGGGTACTGGGGGTCAGCTCTGTATGTTGTGCTGCCAAACAAGTCCTGAGGGACTTGTCATTGTTGCATTGAAGGTGATGCAGGGCCTTTTTTTAACCAGGCACTTCTTGATTCTTACCGAGCATCTGGCCACTCCTGGAGTTTGGAACCTGAGGGTAAACAGCTGTTTAAAAGAAGGTCCCTCTATAACACACTTGTGTTCAGAAGGGGGTGGCTTGTCCTCAAGCTACCTGAGGACAAACACATCTGCTCATTTACCTGTGACCCAGCTGAGATTGCTCTTGGCTTCCTATCACATGTCAAGAGTTTACAGTGGGTTGTAGCCTGAAGATTTTTAAGTACATAGTTGCTCACCATCTTTCATTCACCTTTCACAGAGGAGTTGTGGGAGCCTTTTCCCTCTTCAAATGTCTGGAGTGGTGGGTGCAGCTGTATTTCCTGGGAAGAGAAGCCCTCATGGAGAGCCAGGAGACAAGCTGAAGGCAGGATTCAAATCTTCTTCAGCCCAAATGTGGCCTGGTGGCAGCTCATCCCAATTCTGCTTGCTTTGGAAGGGTGTCTGGGGGTCTCCCACCTCCTCCTCCTTCGTTTTTGGACCCAGACCACCACTTGCACAGAGATCAGCTTTCAGGTGAGTGTTTAAAGAGGCTCATATTAAATGCTGATTAAAAGAGGCTTGTACTGATGTTGTCAGCCAAACTCTATTGCTGTGTGACCTCAGATGCTCTGAGTTTTCAGAGGATGGGGTATAAGTAGTGTGAGGACAAGGTGGAGAGAAGGAATAAGCTGGGCATGGATATTCCTTCTATCAAACTGGTTGCAAGTCGGCCATTCCATTGTGTCAACATAGATACAGACTGTAAAAAAACTAAGGACCAGGGACTAGAGTTTTGATTTGTTTTAGACATCTACAACTTGGATGAGGTCTTAGCCCATACGGTTGGGAAAAAGAAATTTGAAACTATAATATCAAAACTTCAGAAAACCTATAGTCAAACCCTCTTTGCAGTTTTTAAAAAAGAAAGAAGCCAAATGGGAATCTTTTGTGTCAGGGAAGGGAGAAACTGACTGCAGAGCAGGGACCTGTTGGGTGTTTTCAGGTGCTGTGGAGCAGTAGTGCTGGTGTCTCTGGGTCACCCCTCAGTCTCCAGCATGCAGGGAGCTCCAATTGTGGCTAACTGTGCTGGTCCTACCACACTGCTCCTGGGCTCCCACCCTCCCAAAAAGCAGAGAAAGAGCAAGATGCAACGAAAGGTGCCTATTACTAGCTGAGGCTGGAGCCACACCAACATAGCTTTGCTCCTTCTGGACCCCAGATTAGTGGCAGCACACATCTCAGGGCATCTTACCACCAGTTTGGAGTCATGATCTGGCAGGCCAGGTACCAGCCTCCTCAAACTGATCCACCACACCTTGCAAGAGCCCTAAAATAAGAACTGCAGTTAAGTGTGTTCTTAATTCCTCCTCTGTGTTCATGGGTCCCTTTAGATCCAGACTTTGATCACCAGATTCCCTCACCAGTCTCCTCATTTCTAACTCCCAGGAGCCCCTATCAATGCTTATCACATCCCCATTTTCCTTCTTTTCCTTTTCCCTGTACATCTGAAATGTTGTGGCTTTCATGCTGCCTCTTCCTGTTGCTCAGCTCTTTTCATTCCAATTTGAGCATTTTCTCCCCCTCTTCTGCCTGGGATCTTCAACAAGACCTGGAAGGAGAAATCACAGAGAAGACCCTATGCTCTGCTGCTCCTTTTGCCCTATGAGAGTACAGTGTTGAACATGAAGACCCTTTCAACTCTGGCTGTGATAAAAGCAGCACACTTCTCAAGTTAGAAATCATCTCAGCTCTTATTCAAACCTCCTTGTTCATCCCTCAAGCTCCAGACAGTAACCAGTGTGGTTTAGGGCAAGACATTTCTTAGCCCACATCTCCTGTAGCTCTGCTACTGATGCTCAGTTGGGACTCACATCTTTTAGTAATATTTGTTGCTTTCTGCTGAGAGCTTGCTGCTATTTTTTTTTTCTTCTTCCCAGTTTGTGGCACATCTATCCATCCTTTCTCTTCTCACCTGGAACATTTATTTACACTACACTTTCAGGAGATAGGAATTTCCATCCCAGTGCTCTCCCTCTGCTCCTGAGCCCCTTCAGACTTTGATCCCACCATAACAATGAACGGGCCTCATCCTCACTTGTGGGGGATGTTATTTGGTGCCCATAATGAGCTTTTGGGTCAATAATATGACAAGTCCAAGACTGGGACCTCATCAGTGGTTGACCACTGGCTCAAGCTGTGCAGAGAGGCTGTGGAATCTTCAACCATGGAGATATTCAAAACCAGCCTGGACGTGGTCTTGGGCAACATGTTGTAGCTGGCCCTGCCTGAGCTGCTCTTGGACAAGCCTGCCAACCTCAGCTTCTGTCATCCTGTCAACCTCCCTCCTTGGATTTTTTTGCAGCTTCTGAAGTCTCTCTCTTTGCTCCTTCTCAACACTTTCTCCTTCTCCTAGCTTTTTTTTGATTCATTTGACTCCTGCTGGATGCTCTTTCTTTAATCTTGCTCCCCTATTACTTACCTCCTGCCACTTTCTGGCCTCTCGGACATCAACTTGCCTTTGTGCTACCTTTTTTTTTTTTTCCCTGTGATCTTCCTAGCTCTTGTGTATTCAGAACAAAGCACAGAGTATCTAAGGAAGACCAAGAAAGCATATGCCTGTTCACCAATGTAATATATTATGCTGAAAAGGTGCTCAACAGTTAATGCATAGCAGTCATTCTTGGACTCCCAAAAGGTGCTCACTTTCCAAACTGGTGGCCAGTGTGTATTATAAAGTAATATGTATGTGCCACTATCAGAGAGTCAACTACAGAAAATAGCCAAAGAGCAGATTTTTGGGGCAGTGACTGGTGCTTCCTTCCCCCCAGGTCTGTGCTTGTCCCCTCTGGTCCTGGGCATAGAGGGAGCACTGTGCTGGTGCCAACTCACCCTTGCCATGGGTGAGGGTGCCCTACTGAGGGTTAGGGACACCCAAACTTCATCTGACCATCTTTCAGCACTGGACTGAGGATATTTGTGCTGCCCAGGACTTGAATGAAGCATCACTTATGGATGCTACTAGAAATGGATGAGTTTATTTAGCCAAGCTACTAGTATTTTAGGGTATTTCTGTCCTGCTTCATCACCTCAAAAGAGGCAGACTTCTCTAAAATGCTCAATATTTAGAAAAGCTTGTTTCCTCTCTCCTGTTGTACATTATTGGTGTGGAATATTCTCTTCTTAAGCACACTGCAATAATATTAGATAATTACTTAGCTCATTTTTCTATATGGGTTTTGGTAATTCATAATTGTCTCAGAGCTGAGAAAATGTTTCTTTTAAGAAGGTTAAACAAAGAGTTTATTGACATTAGTGAAGATTGCTTAAAGAAAACATTATTAAATAAAAGGAGCTTTATTTAAACATTAAATTAATCATTTAAAGGCAAATTAGAGGTCGCAACTCCTCCTAAATAAATAATGTTAAACAATAATTAGATATCCATTTTAGATTACAGGCAAGCACTTGGGCTCAGTGGGCTGAAAAACAAGTTTCTTCTCATCTCTTCAAATTTGTTCAATATACATAATTAAAGCGAATTGCTGCCCTGCTTAAATTTTCCATTCTGAGATTAAAACCAGATTCCATTTGTAACTGTGTGTCACATTCGCCACTGGATGATAAAACATCTTTAAAGCTCCACTTTCATATAAACAGAAGAAAAGATGAGAGCATCCAGAGAGATCCCTGGCAGTGGGAATCGATTCTCCTAAGCTACTGGTTACAGTTATCAATCTTATCAAACAGGCCGATGCATGAGTGCCCTCAGCCACTTTGATTTGTATGATCTCTCTTTGCCAGAGTTAACCTTTCCAACATTGTGGCCTGTGCAATATGGACTATCCAGGCTATAATTACACTCCCTTTCATTAGTCCTTTTAGTCACCTCTGAAGTGCGAGATGAAATTCAAGCAAACGTCCTTCTTTTCCTATGTTGTTTCTAAATTTGATCTAGTTTAGGGTGGGTTGTTGCTGGTTTTTTTTTCAGCCCCGAGTAGTCTCATTCATGGTTTGCTGCAAATCTGGACCAGCCTCCCCCTCTTCATCCCCTTTCAAAGAGGGACTGGGGACAGGGAGTCACAAAACCCAGCGCCTCGCCTCTCGCTACTGCTGGGTTTGCATTAGGCCTCCTCACAATGATGGTGGCTGGTGAGCGTTGACAGGAACCATCCCACCACCCTCCCAGACCTTTTTCCTCCTCCATAAAAAAACACTGGGAGTTTTTTTTTTGGCTGCCGTGGTGCAAGTGCTAAGGAGTTGGATTAATGAAAGCTGACATTAGTGCTGATAAACTGTGACACCACCCAAAGCAACCTCGGTGGCGGATGGCAACATCAAAAAGCACAAGCAGATTTCTCTCTCTATTAAGGGATTGTCCTGTAAGGAAGCAGAGGCAGGGGAAAGCAGGAAGGTCTGGTAATATTTTCCATGGATCTCCCCAGCACTGAATGTGGGGGTTTTTTTTTGCACCAGGTCTCTGCTCTGCTCCTGCCACGTTTGATTTTAGGCTGATACCGACGCGAGGTCGTGTTGGAGACGTCGTGCTTGGCATGAGCCAATATTGTGTGGCTAATTGTCATCAATAATTGTACACAACCCATTAGCTTTGGCTCCAGTTATTTTCCATACCTCTTCCTGGCATCCAGGCTCCCAGTCATTCCTTATTTTCAGTGCCAGGATTAAGGTGAATATAAACTTTGCATTATGCTAAAATATATATTAAACCAGTTTCATTTTCTTTTGTTTTGAAATGAAAATGGCTGATGCTGGAGAGATTTTTAGCCCCTCCACACGTTATCTCCTGCCTCACACAGATCTTCGGGTTCTGCAGCAGGGGAAAGGATTGCAGATTTCATTTAAATCCATGTTCTAGGAAGAATAACCTCACAGGGAAAAGTTGTTTTGTACAACCTCAATATCTCTCATTAGCCAGCAAACACAAAGGAACAGAACAGGACTTTTCTGATTATTTTAGTGTTTTTTTCCCCTTTAACTACTGAATTTACACACAAAAAGAAAGGCACTTTGTATTTAAGGTTAATCAAGTTTCAGTACAATTTTTTACAAACTGGAATCACACTAATCTTTTTTTTTTTTTTCCCTTGCTCTAATGTGTGGCTGTTGAAATCCTTAGCTGTGATAAATTAAGCTACTTATTAATCTAATTATCGTACATTCATCCTAGAAACTTTCATGTGACTTGAAAAGGCTATTCAACCTTTTCCCTCCCCTCCTAGAAAGGGCTCAACCTTGCACCAATTAAGATCATTCTGAAGTAATGCTTTAAAAAAGCTTTCTTTAATCACCCAGTGGAACATGGGCTGATGGTAAGCAAACTAAAAGCTGTGAGAAAAGTTTACCTTACCTTTAAATCTGGACCTTTTGAGTTGGAAGGGGAAGGTATAATTGTGGTGTTCCTCTCTTCCTCCTCTTCTCTGCTCTCCTAAAAAAGTCTATGAAATTATTTAGCAAGAAAAGTTGTTCCTGAAATCCCTGGCTTTACTCTGATCATAGCGAAGGACAAGATGGGAAGATGTACTTGAACAAAACCAGTGAAGTCTAATTCATTAGTGAGATAATGGGAACTTTTTGACTTCCGAAGTATATATTAACCATTCGGATTTATAGGTATTGTTTTGTTTCAAAGGCTTATCAATCAATACGAGAACACCCTGATACCAAAGTACCCGAAGGATTAAAAAAGAAGGAAAAGAAACCACCCAAGAATAGAAATGAAATAGGTTGTAAGTGTATCCTACCTTAAACCTCCGTTCATTGCCAACCCGTTTTGTTACTTTTTCTTAATAACCACATAAACGGAGCTATTTTATATTCAGATTCAAGTAGGTGTTAATTTGAATGCAAAGCAGCTCAGTTTGTGTCGATTCAATGACAGGTTTACCCCCAGACAGAATTTATGAGCAGCCCAATGTGGGGGGAGTCCTCTCCTGCTCCTCACCCCCTCTCCGTGCCTGGCAAACTTGCAAACTGTGAATAGTTTTTGAAGTGAAGATTAAAAGAGTGGAATTATAAAATATAATTACATTTTATTGAAACTCTAGAAATCAGAAAAAAAAATTCAGCAG